>NC_046157.1:35873693-35998693 GCF_011064425.1 Rattus rattus | reverse complement strand
TATCCAGAGATGGAGTGTCACTATTCCTGAATAAGCCTACTTACTGAGACACAAATATAGAAAAAAAATCTACTTAGGCAGCTATATGTGTTATTTACATGAGTCATATCTATATAAAATAATTTTATAGAAAATTTAAGATAATTCTACTCCAAACTAAGATAAAAGTCAATATGTAATGCAAAGAAAAATAAAACTAGTGTTGGATTGAAAATAAATTCTTGAGATATGGTAAATCTAAATATCCTTTAGAATTATAGAAAGAACATTGAGTGTCTGTTGCAGAGAGTGGTATAATAATTCTATGTCTAGGACACGGCCTCATGAGTAATATATTTTCCAAAAATTCAGCTTGTACTATAGTTTTGTCATCTGTCTTCATGAAACTCAAAATTTGCCTCATAAAGAGAGTGAATGTGGGTTAAATATAAGCAATATAAAATGTTGTCACTTTCCAGTTGGAGCCCACAGAGAGAAGAACATGTATTTTAATTTTCAATTAATATATGTGTAATGTGTGCTATATGTTACTTATATGGGTTTATACAGAAAATGCAATCCTTTAACTTTTATTAATAAGACTCATTATAAAACTTAGGTTTTTTTTAACTTTTACTCTGTTTGCAAGAATGTCATTTTCACATTGTCTGTTCTTAACAAAACAGCTAGCTTTTGATCATAGGAAATTGTGCTGGATAGTTTTCTGTCAACTCGACACAAGCTAAAGTCATCTGAGAAGAAGAAACCTCAGGAAAATGCATTCATAAGACTGGACTGTAGGCAGACCTATAGGACATTTTCTTTCTAATGATTGCTGGGACCACACCCAGTGCATTGAGGGTCATGCTATGCCTTGGCTGGTGGTCTTGATTTCTGTAAGAAGGTGGACTGACCAAGCTATGAGGAGCAAGCTAATAAGCAGCACCCCATGCACAGCCTCTGTATCAGCTCTTGCCTCCAGGATCCTGCCCTGTTCTGACTTCCTTAATAATGAGCTGTGATTTTCATGTATCATTTGTACAGCCATGTTCTTATTGTGTCATGGTATGAAACATGATGTAAAGTTTCAGGGAAATCTCTGTATCTTTTGTTTCTATCCTTTTCTTCTTCTTTCATTTATTATTTTAGCTTTTTCACATCTACATTATGTAACACTAAAGCCACTACTGGTGACACTAAACATCACTGTTTCCCATTAAAATGCAAAGATGCAATTTCTGCTTTATGAGACCTTAAATTTCTGAATCAATGAGTAAAATGTTATAATTTCCTATTATTAAAGAACCTTCCTCCCAACACACACACACAAAGAAAACCAAAAAAAGTCAAATATCTTGTGAGGGTAAATTGGAACATGACAGTCTGACAATTTCAATAGGCTTCTTTTTACACGTATTCAGTCACAACTCTAATCAGTGGTCTTGTGAGAGTCACAGCTGAAAAGTATCAAATGTGTGTGATTCATATTATAAATGATCAGTGTTTTCATTCACAATATCCCAGAGTTAGTGGAGGTCCCAATACTAGCTGTGTGTTTAATAATCTTACAAATACTAAGTTGTTCTGAGCAGGTTGCAGGGAAATAACATTAATGTGGAATTTATTAATTTATTTCTTAATATGGTTGTGTATTGATGGTCTTCTCTTTCCTGTCTACAAGCACAAAGGAACAACTTCTCTCCTGACGTATATACTCTGACTGTTACTGAACTCTATTTGCTTTTGTCTGCTATCTTAAGTACTTTTTGCATAAGGATGAATGATGTCTTTAAAGTCATCTGCTAGAGTAATAAATAATTATGAGGCTTTCTGAGAAGTTTAACCTTTGTAAATAGTACAATGAGAAATATCATTTTTCCATCGTGGTCATCAAAATTTGCAAGCCATTTTATTTTATAATATTTTAGGTTGAATTTTGTTTTGCTTATTACTAATTATTTACATTTCAAATATTGTTCCCCTTCCTGGTCTCTCCTCCACAAACACCACAACCCATTTCCCCTTGCTGTTTCCTCTAAGAGAGTGCTCTCCATCCACATACCCACTCCCAACTCACTCCTCTAGGAACCCCTTTATCTGGGCCAACAGGCCTCCACAGGACCAAGTACCTACCCTCCCATTGATGCCATATAAGGCATCCTCTGCTACATAGGTATCAGGACTAACTCAAGTACACTCTTTGGTTGGTGGTTTAGTCCCTGGGAGCTCTGAGAGGTTCCATTGGTTGGTATTGCTCTTCTTCCTATGGGGTTGCAATACCCTTCAGCTCCTTCAGTCCTTCCCCAAACTCTTCTATGGGGGTCCCTGAGCTCAGTGCAGTGGTTGACTATGATAGGATGGTCTCTGGGTGGTTTTTCTTTCAGTCTCTGTTCCATTTTTTGTCCGATTCTGGGTTAAAGATTTTGAGATGAGTGGGTGGCCCCATCCCTCAAGTGGGGGCCATGTCTATCTACTGGAGGTGGTCTCCTCAGGTTCTGTCTCCCCACTCTTCGGTATTTCAGCTAATGTCATCCCCTTTGAGTCCTAAGAGCCTCCCGCACTCCTGGCATCTGGGACTTTCTAGTGATTTGCTCTGGCCCCTGACCCCCACTACTACATATTTTTATTCATTCTCCTGGCTCTCTGGACCTCTCCCATGTCTCTTCCCATACTCGACCCTGCCCCCTGTTTTCCTCCCCCTCCCTTCTCTCACCCAAATTACTCCCTCCCTCAGCCTCCCAATGATTATTTTATTCCCCTTTCTAAGTGGGAATGAAGCATCCATACTTTGGCCTTCCTTCTTGTTAAGCTTCATAGAGTCTGTGAGTTGTATCATGGGTATTCTAAGCTTTTCAACAAATATCCACTTATCTGTGGGTACATGCCATGTCCTGTTGGGTCTAGGTTACATCACTCAGGATGATATTTTCTAGTTCCACCCATTTGCCTGCAAAATTCATGAAGTTGACGTTTTTAATAGCTTAGTAGTTCTCCATTGTGGAAATGTACCAAATTTTCTGTATCCATTCCTCTGTTGCAGGACATCTAGGTTCTTTCCAGCTTCTGGCTATTATAAATAAGGCTGCTATGAGCATAGTAGAGCACGTGCCCTGGTTATATGTTGGAGCATCTTTTGGGTATATTCCCAATAGTGGTATAGCTGGGTCTTCAGGTAAAACTATTTCTAATTTTGGTAGGAACAATCAGATTGATTCCAGAGTGGTTCTACAAGCTTGCATTCCAACCAGCAATGGAGGGTGTTCCTCTTTTTCGACATCTTCACCAGCATCTGCTGTTGCCTGAGTTTTTGATTTTAGCCATTCTGATTGGTATGAGGTGGAATCTTAGGGTCATTTTGATTTGCCTTTCCCTGATGACTAAGAATGTTGGACATATTTCTATGTGTTTCTCAGCCATTTGAGATTCCTCAGTTAAGAAATCTTTGTTTATCTCTGTAGCCCATTTTTAAATTGGGTTATTGGGTTTTCTGGAATCTAACTTCTTGAGTTCTTTGTGTATTTGTGATATTAGCCCTCTACTGGATCTATATCTATGGATGATGAAGATCTTTTCCCAATCTGTCTGTAGGTTGGCCTTTTGTCCTACAAGATTGTTCTTTGCCTTACAGAAGCCATTCAGTTTCATGAGGTCTCATTTGTCAATTGTTTATCTAAGAGCCTGAGCCATTTGTACTCTGTTCAGGACATTTTCCTCTATGGGTTTGAGGCTCTTTCCAACTTTTCTCTTCTATTAGATTCAGCATATTTGGTTTGTTTGTTTATTTGTTTTGTGGAGGTACTTGATCCACTTGTACTTGAGCTTTGTACAAGGAGATAAAAATGGATCAATTTGCATTCTTCTACATGCAGACCTCCAATTAGACCAGCACCATTTGTTGAAAATACTTTCCTTTTTCACTATATGGTTTTGGGTTCTTTGTCAAGATCAAATATGTAGGTTTATTTCTAGGTCTTCAATTCTATTCCATTGAACAACCTGTCTGTCTCTGTACAAATACCATTTGGTTTTTATCACTATTGTTCTGCAGTAGAGCTTGAGGTCAGGGATGGTTTTTTTGTCTGTTTGTGGAGTGGGGTGTGGGGAGTGTGCCTTACCTATTGCCCTGCCTGCAGTAAAACTCCTGGAAGGCCTTCAGACTGTGGGGTCTTCAGAGGGGCAGACAAGCTGCCCTGGCAGAAGGTGCAGGACAGAAGGCAAATATTCTTTATTTTTTTCTGTGTATTTAGTGTTTTGATTATTATGTGACAAGAGGAATTTCTTTTTTTGGTCCAATCTATTTGGTGTTCTATAGACTTTACGTTTATAAGGTCTTTAGTTTAGGAAAGTTTTCTTCTATGATTTTATTGAAGATGTTTTCTGGTCCTTTAAATTGGGAATCTTTACTATTTTCTATTCCTATTATTGGGTATGGTCTTTTCACTGTGTCCTGAATTTCCTGTATGTTTTGGTTTAGGAGCTTTTTGTCTTTTGTAGTTTCTTGTGTCAATATCTTCTATGCTATCTTCTATTCTTGAGATTCTCTCTTCTATCTCTTCTATTCTGTTGGTGATGCTTGAATCTATGACTCCTACTCTCTTTCCCAGGTTTTCTATCTCCAGGGTTGCCTCCCTTTGTGATTTCTTTATTGTTTTTATTTCCATTTTTAGATCCTGGACAATTTTATTCAATTTATTCACCTGTTTGATTGTGTATTCCTGTGTTTTTTATAAGGGATTTATGTGTTCCCTCTTTAAGTGCGTCTATCTGTTCAGCTGTGTCCTCCTACATTTCTTTAAGGCAGTTATTTATGTCCTCCTTAAAGTGCTCCCTCATCTTCCTGAGATGGAATTTTAGGTCAGGTATGTTAGAGTATCTGGGACTTGCTGTAGCAGGAGAACTGGGTTCTGGTGATACCAAGTGGTAGCGGTTTCTGATATTTAAGTTCTTGTGCTTTCCTCTCTCCATCTGGTTACCTCTGGTGTTAAGTGACCTTTCTATCTCTGACTGGAGCCTGTCCCTCCTGTGAGCCTATTTATGAAGGGCCTCCTCAAGTCAGGGTGTCTCTGGGTGTAGAAGGGCATCTGGAGCACAGGAACTGCCCTGGGCAGAATTGCAGGCTGTAAAGACGTGTCTCCAGCAAGATGGATAGGTCCTAAGTCTGCTGTTCCCCTTGGCGGACCCAGTTAGGCTGGGTATTGGATTTGGGGGAATGGGTCTCACCTGTGAGCCTGACAGACCTCCTGAGAGACAAGCTGTCTCTGGGTAGGGGGCACGGATACAAGGATTGCAGCACCTGATCTACCCCTGGGTGCCGTTTTGGACTGGAGGTTTATTTTTAAATTTTTAATATTTTACTTTTAAAACTTAACTTGTGATAAGTTAAAAAACAACAGTCTAAAACCAAATAAAGAACATAAAGTTATGTTAAAAAATCTTTTGTTTTTAAAAGAGGGCCTTGGGTCTTCTGAAATGTTCCTTCATTAGATTGAGAAGACCTAGACTTTTCAGCAGACTGACTTTCTCATAAGTGCATACAATTTATCACCACTGATGTCCACATTAATCTTTTATTTTCTGTCTGAAATAATACCTCCTGCTTAAACTCAGACATTTAGAAAACAATGAGACGATGCCCCATCAAGTTGATGTATGTGTTCCAGATGGGCCTGTGACACTTTAAAGTCCTTGTCACTTTATCTGCCTTAACATTGGACAATATAACCACTTCTATTTTTCCTAGAATAGAAGAATGTATATTTTTGGTTGTTTTCCTTTTCCATAAATGTGTATCACACAATCTGAAAAATAAACATCAGACAAAAACTCAATACTGAGCAAAAAAGGAATTTAAATTTAAATGGCCCATTAAAGGGCAATTAACACTTATTATTATTAGGAACTAATGAAGAAAGGGAGATGAAAGAAACTGCATAATGACAAAAAAGAAAGATGAATGTTTTTGGAATATCCTTCTAACAAGAAAAGTATGAAGGAAAAGTCCATAAAGAAAACCATTACCTCTGCTTTGATAAATCTGTTATCACTTTACAACTTTTCAAGGTGCTGCATTTGCATTTTGAGATTAGGAACCTGTTCTGAGTCATCTTGTGACATACAAACCACAAGTTTTTCACATGTGTAGACGCCAAATAGTTAAAGTGATACACAAATATGTACTTGCCTATGAAGTTGTTACTCAATGTAATTACAAGAAAATACCAAAACTCCAAATTCTTAATAGATACTTAATAAGCTTTATGAGTGTATTTCTGAGACTAGATATGGAAGCTCAACCCTACAACCGCTGCATATAAGTAGCTGAGACAGAAGAACTTCAATGAGTTTGAGGCCATCCTTGTTCGTGTCCTGATATTAGAATGCTTCGTTACAGAGGAAGACTCAGTCTAAAAAAATAGCTTTTAAACATCGTCATCCAGAAAAATTTTTGTAATAATATAGACAGAACGGAAATGTTGTGACTATACAAAATCTTCAATGACTCAAAAAGGGAAAGGATGAGGCCTCACCTAAAAATAAGTATGAACATAAAATGGAAACAACTGGTCATAGGTCATATCTGCAGCTATGTTCCTCCTGTGGTCATATCACAAACCTTAAAAATGTCTTTAAAAAATCATGCATCCACTGTTAGGGGATTGAGAAGAAGGATTTTCTCTTGAGCACTGCTTGGAAGGACAGTGCAACAGCACAAATCATGTTACGAAGAAACCTGACTTTAATATTCTAATTCCTGTTGTTAGATGTGTGACCCCTCCTAAGCCCAGAATATGGGAGGGAGACATGGGAAAATTAGATGTTGGAGATCAGACACTGTCTCACACACAACAAGGGAAAATTAATTTAGTAATTCAAATTAAAATTAACTGTATATCCTCATCAATTGATACATCTTTTAGAACAATAACCTATAGGTATAAAATATCTAAAATACTAAGAGACACATAATGATAATTCAAGTTAAATTTGATATAAAGACACAAAAATGTTAAATATTCATTGGTAAGTAGTGTCTGACTAATTTATTATATATATACCATCGTTGTTTATGTCATTTCTCTCTGCAGCTATTCCTCAAGCTCCATCTCTACCTTTATATGTATATAAAGAAAAAGGGAAGCTATCATATTGTTGATCACAAACACATGTTGTAGTAGGTACCTGCTGTCAAGGTCAACACTGAAGTCTAGTACAAACATAGCGACTCAAATCCACCCATGGCCATTGCCAGGAAAGCAAATTTCCCTGGAGCAAACTGGAGAAAAGCGTCTAAGTGGCTACTACATTTTAGATTCTATCCCATAGTCTCTTCCTGTTCAATCTGTTAAATCGAGCATCATTAACTCTGTCATTAACTGAAGAAAAACTAACAAAGTATGCAAGTCACAGCCTTCCCCATTGACATACTCCTTTCCTTAGAGAATGAATTCATCTTAGTCCTCTGTATCCTTTAAAGGGTTAGTTGAGAAGTCAAGCTCCAACTACCTGCTGGAGTAGATTTACCCCTAATTCTGTCTGTCATGGTCTATCTGACCACTCAAGTGAACTTTTATTTTAGAGCTCTCTGAACCTCTATTCTTCAGTCAGTAAACTCAGTTTTTAATACTAACCCTCATATTGGAGCTATCCTGGTGCAATTTCATCCTACAAGTGTCCTGTGTTATATTTGATATTTAGCCATTCTCCCCCATATGAACTAACAGCCCATGGCTACAGATGAAACATGCTTTGTTATTTAACTTGTTGTATCAACAAAGATTTTGGAGTTATTGATACATAAGATGCCCTTATAGATCTTCAAATACTTGGGAAGATCAATAAAGAAGAACTTCAGATGCTCTAAATATAAACATCGTGATTTAATTATTGAAATTACTACTATCCCGTGGCTGATTTCATCACAGGTATTTCAAACAAAAGAAAATCCATCATTTAACAAATGGACCACACTAAAGTTGAGTGGGTGACTTGATAGATAGCTAAGAGGTTAATACCTGACTAGGATGGGATTTAGTTCTTATGTGTCTTTGGGCTTCCTGAAGTAAGTCTGAAGAGCCTCCTTTGGTCTGAAGAGAAAACTCAGACATAAAAGCTTTAAAGAAGGAGGAGGGCCCTTCATGGACAGAGAGGCTTCTGTAGTGGAATCTTTAATTTCCTTACCTCTCCCCAAAGAGACCTTTGCTCTTCTCTGAGCTCTGTGTGAGCTTTTCCCACTTCCTTCCTCCATGATGCTGTTGGAATCTATGAGTGACAAGCTATGTTACAGTGTCACTGTGACCTAGGTATTCTTTCTTCACGGTGGTCTCAACCATTTCAAGCATGGGAGCTGCTTTGTTTAAAATATATATATCTATATATATCTATATATATCTATATATATCTATATAGATATATATAGATATATATATATAGATATAGATAGATAGATAAATAGATATACATATATATGTATATAAATGTATATATGTATATATATATCATATTACATAAATTGTATAAAGCAAACATATTATTACACACACACACACACACACACACACACACACACATGATTTTCTCATACCAGTTCCCTCCACTCTTCTCTATCCCTTCAGAGAATACACCTTTAGTCTAAAGTTTAAGTCCTGCAAGAAAGATGTACTGACAATGCTATTCCATGTGTGTAGGAGATGACTAGGGGGTTGTGGTAGAGAACAGATATAAGGGCAGTTGGTGTTGAAAACCATAATGCAGTTCTAAGCTTCCATTCAACCTCACTGTGGAGAGCAAAACATTTGAACTGGTCTCCTGTAAGCAAGCATTTCCTCCTGTAACTGCAACAGCACTTAGAGATGGACACTTTGTCCTTGCAGTTTTATTTTTTGAAACAGAGTCACATATTTGAAGCTGGCCTTGAATTCACAATCCTTTTACGTCCACTTTTTAAGTCTGGGATGATAGGACATGCACCATCCTATCCAGGTTTTGGTAAGTATTTTCAATGTACTTGCCATATAAACCTTCTCTGGACAGTGAGGTAGGTTCAGGGACCATGGTTGCTAATAGGCAATGGGAGAACTAAGTCAGAGCTGGGGACAGCAATGTGAAGTTTCCCTTGTGGGACCACAGATACTAATACAGTTTGCTGATGAGTGTTAATGAAGTGTGTTAGCAAGTAGGGAGGTCAAGAAACCAAACCCAATAAGACTTACACCATCCTTTAAAATAGAAGGATAACAAAAACCTGACATGGAGCAGAGGCCAAGAACCACGTCTATGGTCACCGAGCTGATGTGTAGATCCATGCAAAATAATGGTGACGTAAGGATCAGCAACTGCCTTTTCAATTTTCTTTGCAAAGTTACCCTGTAGTGAGTGCAAAACTGAAATTTACAGAGTTGGGTACTGTGGACAGCCCAAACAAAATTTAAAGCTCAGATATGACTCCATACCAACACCTAAGATCAAGGTTTTTTTATTATTATTATTATTATTATTATTATTATTATTATTATTATCATTATCATTATCATTATTATTTAGAAATTGACTTCAAGATTTATCAAGAAAATAACTTTTGAAAATATTTATTTATTTATTTATAGTCTTAATGATAGGAAGACCAAGAAAAATGCCTCAAATCTTTTTCAGGCCCATTCTACTCCTGAAAATAGCTAGGTATGTCATGATATTGCTAGTGTGACTGGAAATACCCATTGGCATCTTGCAGAAGACTCAATGTTATTCCTTATAATTAAATACTAAAGAATATCAAAAAGAAATCTATTCACTCTTACTTGAGACTACGTCTACATGTCTTTATTGTCTGAATCCAAGCTTGTTTATCCTGATGCCTGTGAACTTCATGAGATCAAGGAGAGCTATGCATAAAACCAGAAACCTGCATCAAAGATTATGAGAATGTTTTGGTGAGCACTTGATTGCATGGTTGCCAGGCAACTATTTTGTAGATGATAAAGTTGTATTACAAGTGTCAAAAGTGAACAAGCCTAGAATTTCAAGAGTAGGTTTTAATGTCTCTGGCTTTATGTCCAAATAATTATTCAATTTTAATTAAAGCACTCACTGTTAATATATCCAAACATTAGAGACTCTGAGTGACCTTGAACCACAAGAGCCCCAGAGTTTTATTACTGTAACTCATCAGGGAGCTACAGCCAGCATAGATTTTATGTGAACGTGAAATTAGACACTACAACATATGTTTGCCTTCCTGACATTGACAGTTTTCAGGTCATATATAGTGAACATTGTCTCTGTGGAAAGGGCATGTTTATAATTTTCTTACTTACTTCTCACTGCTTTCATCTACGTATGAAGAAACTGAAGCCATGTGTTAATCAGATCAGCTCATCTCCACAGTCTTTGTTTCATCATGCATGTCTGTGAGAAAGAAAAATCAAACACAGGCCATATCATATTACAATAAACTATGTAACTATGTAAGGGCTATTTTAAAATTCAGGAGACACATTTTGAAAATTGATTGCATCTGTTTTAAAGAAGAGTTTAAGCCTGAATGTTCTATGTGGTTCCTTGGGATGTCATTCTGCAGTGAGAATGATTTCTTTTCTCAATTTAATTTTGGCCTTCTGGTCTTTGGAAATGCATTATTACACTACCACACTTCTTGTTGTTGTTATTGTTGTTGTTATTTAAAGTAATTGTACCCTCTATGTGAAACAATGATTTATGAAATAGCAAAGGGTTCCACAAATGCCTGACAATTCTCCACACATGTGCTAAGTAGATGGCTTTAGTGAAAATAAAATAGTAGCCATTTCAGCCATTGATATGTGGAATTATCAAGAAAACAATTGGGTCTGAAACTCCCAACTTCTTAGCTAAACTTGTCTTTGCTATTAAGGAAGGAAATAGATGTGTATTTGCTGAAAGTTTTTTCAGTCAGGTGTTTTACCTCATAATTTTCACAAAAGACTCAAACTTACTGAACAAAGAAAATGTTTTGTTGAAGTACCAGATTATTTGTTCTGTCTCACCAAGTCTTACAGCTGAATGTGACAAATTGAGTACTGAAAAATCTGTCATTTTTAGTCCATAATTTTACACTGTGATCTTATCATCCATGTGGAAAATCATATATATATATATATATATATATATATATATATATATATGTATATGTATATGTATATGTGAATAGTCTGACTTTTGTTCAAATTATTTGATCTTTAAACTTCTTTTAGAACTATTCTGAGAAGCTGAGAAACCACAGAAGAAAAAGTGAGAAAGTTTCTCCTGAACTTTGGTTAAAATATTTCATTAAACTGTATACTAATTTTAATCATAACTTCAGTTCAATAGTTGACCTTTCCATATTTGATTTCTTGTGACACTATCAGGGTTTGTTTACAATATCAATTCCACGCAAAATCTTTAGAAGCATCAATTCATCTCTTGTTCAGCATAGGGAAGGATTTAAGTATACATTTTTTCCATCTTTATTAAATTGGGTATTTCTTATTTACATTTCAAATGTTATTCCCTTTCCCGGTGTCCAGGCCAACATCCCCCTCCCCCTTCCTCCTCCCCTTCTATATGGGTGTTCTCCTCCTCATCCTGCCCCCATTACCACCCTCCCCCAAGAATCCCGTTCACTGGGGGTCCCGCCTTGGCAGGACCAAGGGCTTCCCCTTAAGTATACATTTTTAATTCGCATGAAAATTTTGGCTTCCATTCTGAATTTCATTCTCCCTAACAGTTTTATGGTCAGTGGTTTTGTTTTGTTTATTCATTCAGAAAGCTATAAGAGGCTACCTTTTGTCTGGCCTCTCATAACTAAACACTTCTTTCTTAGATGCCTAAATTTTAGTAAATTTCAATACTAGATAATGTTAAAAATGAACATTGAGATTAAATGGGGAACATTGAGACTACATGTAGTAGAAAGACTATATCCAGCAGAGTTCTAGTATGAACATTTTATGCTCTTAAAATTATGGAGTGAGTTATGTGTAACTATTTTCCTTCTCTGAATGATGTGTCTACTTCTCTTATGTTAAAGAAAAGACACTATATTTCTTACTCGACCTCAGTATCCCACCACTTCCTTTGTTTGCTGGCTTCTGCCCCATGGACCACCTGCCTAACTTCCTGTTTCTAACAGGGAGATCATTGTCTAGACCACATTTCTCTAACATTCTTCAGCTAGCACACTTGATCCATTTAAGCCCTGAAAACAGTATACATATAAGAATGATTTTTTAAAAAACGAATTGTCAAACACTCAATTCAGTCTAATTAGTGAAATGAGATGGAACGATATTGTAGTGAACATAAGGTATTGTTTATTCAAGAAAATATGAGGCTCAAATATGATGCAGAATCAAAATTAACTCAAGAGTTTCTTTAAATTACAAACACTGGTCTTCACGTAAAATTACTGAGTCACTATTTCCAGAGCTACATCAGTTCTATGGTAGACAAGGTTGGTTATTGATGCTTCCTTCGGTATGGTTTTTTGTTTACAGTTTTGCTTTTGATGTTGTCAGAAATTATTGCAATCTAGCTACCTAGTTTACACTGGGATCTTTGTTGCCTTCCACGCAGTTTTAGGCTTTACCTTTAGTCTACACCATGTGTTTGTCAGAATGGAAGCTCCGCCTCTCCAATGTCCTTTTGTTATTTTGCTGTTCGGGATTGGCTTCACAACACAGACTTATAGTCTATATCCCTGCTTCCTCATAACTTTCCTTAATTTCTGACAAGCTATTATGCTTCATTAAAAGTTACTACTCAATACATAATTTTATTATTTTAGTTAGTGAAGCCTTTCAAAATTCCAAAACCGTTTATCCTACTACTATGTGTAGAGTTGAGAAAAAAATTGTGTTTTAGACAGACCCTGAGTATAACTATTGTGTACTAAACTATATTGTAGGAAAATCTAAGGGGTGATCTTTTCTTTAAACTTAAGTGGGTTTTTTCTTTTTTTTTCATAATTTATTTTTTATTCACATTATATCCAAGTTGCAGCCTCATTCCTTCTTTTTTTCAAAGTCCTGTCCTTACAAATCCTTTCTCTGCATTACCTCTTCCCAGTCACCTTAAAGAAGGGAAAGGCCCTTCTTGGGTACCACCCCATCCTGGCACATCCTAATTCCACGAAGACTAAGCACTTCCTTTCCTATTGAGGCCCAACCAGGCAGTCCAGATAAAGAAAGGAGATTCATTCGACGGCAGGCAACAGAGTCAGAGACAGGTCCCTACTCTAATTGTTAAGGGCCTCACATGAAGACCACGCTGCACATCTGCTACAAATGTCAGGGGAACTAGATCCAGCTCCTGCATGCTGTTTTGTTGCTGGTTTGGTCTCTGTGAGCCTCCATGGGGCCAGGTTAATTGACTGTGTAGGTCTTTTTGTAGTTTCATTGACGCCTTTGACTTGCGAAATTCTACTACTCTCCAGTCTTCCATAAGACTCTCTGAGTTTCCCCTGATGTTTGGCTGTATGTCTCTGCATCTGTTTCCATCCACCGCTGGACGAAGCCTCTCAGGAGACTGCTTGGTTCCTGTCTGCAAGCGTAGGAGAGTATCTTAATTGTTTCAGGGTGTTGGCTCTCTTCCATGGGATGGATCTCAAGTTGGGCCAACCATTGGTTGGCTGTTGTTCCCTCAGTCTCTGCTACATCTTTATCCCTGCACATCTTTTGCAAGGTTAAAGACACCATCAACAGGACAAAACAACAGCCTATAGGGTAAGAAAAGGTCTTCATCGACCATACATTCCAACAGAGAACTAATATCCAGAATAAATAAAGAACTCGAGAAATTAGACATCAATAACCCAAATAACCCAATTTAAAAAAAAAAGGGCGTAGAGCTAAACAGAGAATTTTTTTTATCTTTTTTTCCATCTTTATTAACTTGGGTATTTCTTATTTACATTTTGATTGTTATTCCTTTTCCCGGTTTCTGGGCCAACTTTCCCCTAACCCCTCCCCCTCCCCTTCTCTATGGGTGTTCCCCCCTTCCTCCCCCCATTCCCTCCCCCCCCAAGAATCCCTTTCCCGGGGGGGGGGCCCACCCTTGGCAGGCCCAAGGGCTTCCCCTTCCCCGGGTGTCCTTCCTAGGCATTTCTTTCTTCCTTTTGCAGTTGGGCCCCCGAGTCAGTCCATGTATACTCTTTAGGTAGTGGCTTAGTCCCTGGAAGCTCTGGTTGGTTGGCATTGTTGTTCATATGGGGTCTCGAGCCCCTTCAAGCTCTTCCAGTCCTTTCTTTGATTCCTTCAACGGTGGTCCTATTCTCAGTTCAGTGGTTTAATGATGGCATTCGCCTATGTATTTGCTGTATTCTGGCTGTGTCTCTCAGGACAGATCTGCATCCGGTTCCTGTTGGCCTGCACTTCTTTGCTTCATCCATCTTATCTAGTTTGGTGTTCTTAACAGTGGAATCTCAACTGGCGAAGAAGCACTTAAAGAAATGTTCAATGTCCTTAGTCATCAGGCAAATGCAAGTCAAAACAACTCTGAAATTTTATCTTATATCATTCAGAATGGCTAAGATCAAAAACTCAAGTGACAACACATTCTGATGAGGATGTGGAGCAAGGGGAACACACATCCATTGCTGGTGAGAGAGCACATTTGAAAACCACTTTTTGAATCAATTTGACAGTTTCTCAGAAAATTGGGAATAGTTCTACCTTAAGCCCCATACCACTATACTCTTGGGCATATACCCAGAAGATGCCCCACTAGACCCCAGGGATACTTGCTTAACTATGTTCATAACAGGTTTATTCCTAATAGCCAAAAACTGGAAACAAACTAGACATTCCTCAACTGAAGAATGGATAAAGAAAACGGCACATCTATACCATGGAATGTTTTTCCGCTATTAATAATAAATATATGAAATTTTCAGACAAATAGAAGGAATGTGAGATAACAAAGACATGTATGGTATATACTTATAATAGGATATTAGCTGTAAGGTGTAGGATAATCATGCTACAATCTACAGACCCGAAGGAACTGGGTAATAAGAATAGCCTATTGGAGCATGTATGAATCTCACTAAGAAGGGGTAACAAAATAGTCATTAGAGGTGGATGGAGAAAGAGAACTAGGTGGAAGGGAGGTAAGGAGGAGTGTGGGCATGGTGATCTAGTGTGATGGGGGAACAGGAGAGGGCCTGGAATGAGAATGGAAATCAGTGAGAGGGCATCTCTGGAACAACCCGGAAACCTGGGACAGGGGAGACTACAGGGAATCTATTAGGATGACTCTAGTTAAGATTCCTAGTAGCAGAGGATATAGTCACTGAAGTGGCCCCTCCTGGAGCCAGGAAAGACTGCAGTGGAAGGAGTGGGACTTCAACCCACAAGCACAGAGGTGGTGTCTAGAACACTTAGAGTCTAATCATGACTTCAAAAATTCCTGCTATTTTGAGCCATTGAATCACTTCTTAGAACCACAAGTTTTCCTACTTGCAATACTTATAATATTTTGCATTGTAACATATGGTAAAGACATGTTTTGTGACAAATTCAAGTGACATAAGAATCAGTATAAAACATGGTTGCAGGTATCATATTTTGTTATCGCAAACAGAAGCATAGTCCTCTGTTCTCCTGTAGCTAGACACAGAGACTTCTTATGGTAAAGAGAACCAACTTTTTATCTTTGCTCACCATAGATAGGATTTAGATTTTCTTTAAAAAAATTAAAAATAAAGAAACTCAACATCTTACATTAGCTGAATATCATCTTAATGTCTAAATATCAAGTGTTTTGCATAAATATGGTCCACCTAAGAGCCACAGACTATCTAACAAAGACTTCAGTGTGAGGGAAGCCTCTCTTCAACCTGATGGTCAAAAGGTCCTAAGAGAGTTCTTAAACAGTGTAGGTAGGCCATTGCCATTGTACTCACTGCTTCACGAAATTTAAACACAAAGCTCTATTGCTGAGAGCACCACATACTTCAGATACAAGAGTGGGAGGAATCAAACTGGAATTGACCTGAAAAGCCTCCTTCTTGAGAACTAGCTAGCAAAGTACTGGAAGGGGCTATGCAAGCCGTCTGTGGGGAATGCATTCAATTGTTCTTCCCAGCTGTGAAGCCTACTATCTGTAATGATGACTACCATACCAAATATCCCCAAGGATACAAAAGTGACATTTCTATCTTAAGGAACAGCCAGCGACTGTATAATTGGACTTAAGGTCCACTCAATAGGACAGAATTCATACCTAGTACTGTAGACCTCTCTATCACAGGTTAGTGAGGTAATGGATCCTACAGGAGAACTTACTGCTATAGTTTTCTAAATCAGTATAAACTCTAACTATATTCTAAATACTTATCCTTATACCCACAAATACATATGGCTCTCAACTCCCATGAAAAAGTATCCTTCTGTTTTGAAATAGTAACTTTTATGTGTGGGAGGGAAGCAGACCAGCACAACAGCACCGGTTGCTATGCCAACATTGATGGATGGACTCTCACAAGGCTTTGCCCCTAGATGTAGAGTTTCACAGGATTAATAATAGTCTTCTTCAAGGAAAAGGCCCTGATAGATGATCTAATTCCAAATGGTCAGTCCTAAACAAATATGCAAAAGAGCAACACTAAATGACATAGGAATGTCTATACATATGTATATGTAACAATAAATAAAGAGGAGTGCAGGAATTTGAGTGACTATGGAGGGGATATTGAAGGAGTTGGAGGGAAAGAAGGAGGGTTTCAATGGTATAAATATTGTGTAAAATTCTACAAAAACTTCAGATATTTCATCCAACTTGAGAGGTATCTTATTTTTTCCTAGTGCAGAAATAAAGAAATTGAGACTCGGGGAGGTCAATTAATTTGTCTAAATAACATATTTAAAAATAGATGGGAATTTTTTTTATTTTGAGGGCTCTTTCAATTACAACCTGTAACTATAATATTTTTGTGTAAAACTAAGCATTACCTGGGTGTGTGTGTGTGTATGTGTGTGTGTGTGTGTGCACATGTGTGCGCATGCGTGTGTTAAAAAAATGGTATTTGAATGTCCCTACTCTCTGACAGTCACTGATTCTCCTCCAATATTGTGACGGGTAACATTCCACTGATACTTCTTGCTCGGTTGAAATGTTTGGTTTCTCTGAAGCTTTTCTCAAGGGATAGGAGAATGAAATATTTTCTATTCACTGTTATAATCAAAGGCCATGGTCACATTCAATAGTTATCTATCCCTTGACCTTTGATCTACAGCCTGTCCTGACAACAGGACCAATTGTCACTGTCCTCACAACTCCTTCATGGTTGTTGACACAGTTGGTACTGCTCCTACTCTTCGAATCCTCAGAGATGAGCATCCCACTTATATCTGGAAAAGACTCAACATGCATTTTAAGCACTGCCAATTAGATGGCAAGGACCCAAGAGGTTCCCAGGACCCAACATGGAGGACATTAGCCAAAATACCCAACAAATAGGAGAGAGAACCAGTAGAGACCATGTCCAGTGGATAGGCATAGCTCCCAGTTTAGAGATTGGGCCACCCACCCACCTCAAATTATTAATCCAGAATTCCTCCTATTAAAAGGAAATGCGGGGACAAAGATTGGAGCAGAGACTGAAGGTAAGGCCATCTAGAGACTCTCCCACATAGGGGTCCATTCCATCTACAGACACCAAACCCAGACACTATTGCTGATGCCAACAAGTGCTTACTGACAGCCTGGTATAGCTGTTCCCTGAGAGGCCCTGCCAGAGCCTGACTAATACAGATGCATATGGATGTATGTGCACAGCCAAACATCAGACACAGCACGGGGACCCCAGTGGAGAAGCTAGGGCAAGGAATGTAGGAGCTGAAGGGGTTTCCAACCACATAGAAAGAAGAACAATATCAAACAACCAGACCCCACAATGCTCCCAGGGACTAAACCACTAACCAAAGTGTACACATGGGGAGGATCCACGGGTCCAGTTGTATATGTAGCAGAGGATTGGTCCTGTGGAGGCTCGATGACCCAGGGTAGCAGAATGCTAGGGAGCTGAAGCAGGACTGGGTGAGGGAGCACCCTCATAGAGGAGAGGTTGGGGGAGGAGGAGGGGATATGGGGCTTGAGTAGGGAAAACAAGAAGGAGGATAACATTTGAAATGTAAATGAATAAAAAAATAAAAAATGAGAAAATATTTTTCATTCAATAATACTCAAATGAGAATTCAAGGATATCTGTTGCTGTTGTTGTTGCTGCTGCTGTTGTTGTAAGCTGCAGACAGGGCAGCTTACAGCCCAGGCTGTTCTCAAATTCACCATGTAGCTGAGGATGCCCAGGGCTGTGGATCCTTATTCATCCACCTGTTGAGCGCTGCGATTAGAAACACAAGTCACCACTTCCCACTCCAGTACTAACTTCTGATTCTTCACAACTGATTACATGTTTCTGAGATTTGTTTGCTTCTGAGTTCAGCTAATTCTATGTGCTGGCAGCCTTTCAAGGTTCCAGTGATGCCTTATCTATTTGTGATCACTGGTCCCCAGCGCAACATAGGTTTTTAATAAATCTTCTTCCGATCAGCTTTTGAAAATGGAACTTTGTGGTCCCCTGCCATCAGTTATGTTGATGGATGTCACGAGGGCCTTCTCTTTAGTTACAACCACCTTCCTAGGATTGCCTTTCTTTCCATAGCTCCATTTATGAGTCTGCAGCCCTTCAAAACCATATGTTGCAGTAGAATTGTGCTCTCCCCTAGTAGAGTAGGGTATCATTTGTTTTTAACACTGTTATTTAGTGGTCCCTTGGATATACAAGAAAACTAGAAATCTCACACATGCAAGCCATTTTAGCTCCAATAGCTAAAGATTTACTACAGGCAAGCCTACCATTAACAAGCTGGTTTTCAGATCTTATCACTTAACTTCCTGGTGCTATATCAGAAGAGTATTTGAGCTTGAATTCTAATCGTGTTTCATAGTTGGATATTTGTGTGTGTGTGCGTGTGTGTGTGTGTGTGTGTGTGTGTGTGTGTGTGTGTGTATGTACATGTATGTTGATCAGGATAAGTACATGATTACATAATCCAGGAGGATGATTCTTTCAAATTTAGCTACGTCTTTGGTATTGTTACAGGTGTCACATGCATGTGATCACTTTTCCCTAGTAAATGCAGCCTTCTGTACAAAATCCAGTCATGCAATTTGCCTGCTCTAGAGATAAGGCTAAGGTTCTGTCAGAGCACTTAACCACAGGTGTAAAACTGTGATTAAAAAGAGACTGCACATTTAAGTACCAGTAATTAGAAGTGAATTCTTAATTGCAAAGTTACAGGAGCATTTATGCTTTGCTCTGCTATCCCAAGCTTTTGAAAGGTGCTATATAAATGCAAATTGCTTCTCCCATCATTCATGCTATGCATTCATGCCATTGAAATGTGCATTTATAGGAACTAAGCTTAATAATAAAATACTAAATATAAAATATCTATTAAAAAGAGCTACATTTCCATCAGCCAAGGAAAGTTTATTTTGGTTTTACCCTTTGAAGCATATTCCCATGATGATGAAAAGCAAATTCTGTCTTTATGTCTGATTAAGAGAATGAAGTACACAGATAAAATTCTTCAGACTGGTGAAACTGCAAACCAGCAAACAGTTTTTAAAAATATATCATTGTTGTCTAGCAGGATTTAAATCGGGCAATTTCTGACAGTGAGGCAAATTCTGGTTGTAGCACATTCACAGCCTGTGAAGTATTTCAAGAACATATTCCATGACTCACAGTAAAGGAAAGTTGTGAGATATCAAATATTCTGTTCCTATGAGAATTTTTTTCTTCACTTTGATCTCAATACAATCTCTATGTTAGAAACTTGGAAGTATAACACTTAACCTTTGTGAAGACCAAGACTTAAAACTTATGAGAAAATAATTAGAGCTTCATTTTCAAAGTTATATGCCAGATATAAAAGCAATTATTGGATACTAAGAGAGAGGAATCAGTCTTCTCCAGGAATGTGTCCTCTGATAGATTTTTCCAATCCCAGTAGTTAACCCTAAACTCATACATGTGCAAGTAACACTAGATGGACTCAGAAAATGATGTATCATTTATTATCTATGTATTAATCTACCATCTATCAATCATCTATTTATTAGTCTTCCCCTATCTATACAGTATTATAGATCTATATATCTATCATCTATGTATCTATGTATCTATTGTCTATCTGTATCTGTCTATCCACTATGTATCTATTATCTCTCATCTAACCATGCATTATCTATATATCTATGTATGTATTGTCTATCACCTATGAATTGTCTATGTATCAATCTTCTATCTTCCTATCATGTATTTATCTATCATTAATATAATATGCATCATATTGGATTGTATAATAATTATGAGGAGGTCATGAATTTGAAAGGGTATAAGGCAGACAGTCAAAAAGTTGAAGGTATGTGATGGTATCATGGAAATTGTATAAACACAGTACTCATGTGTGAAATTCTAAAACATAAAATAAATATAAAAATTATATGTGAGAAAATAAATAATTACACACCCCCAAGAGTTCATGTTTTATGAAATGGTAAACAACAACAACAACAACAATATTGAGGGTAGTCAATGAATACACTTCTTTCTGTTTGTGATGGTATGTGTATATGTGCATGTATGTACGAATTTATTTATTTTGTAGTGTGTGTGTGTGTGTGTGTGTGTGTGTGTGTGTGTGTGTTTGAGGCAGATTGTCACTATGTATCCCTGGTACTTACTGGGTAGCTCTGCTTTTGAAGTCATGACTATTCTTGTAATCCAAGTGCTAGGATTACAGCCATTGGCTACCATGGCCAGCAGGGCAGGTGATTCTCAAACATGTATTTACCAAAACATCATTTGGAAATGTTGTTAAAAATAGATTCCAGGTCAGTATAGTCAAGTGAGACCGAAATTTCACATTTCTAGTACCATTTCTTATGTTGCACATGCCATTGTCTACAGACTATACTTAGAGTAGTAAGATTTTAGATTGAAAGTCTGCAAACATTACCTTTATAGAATGCAAATATTTTAGTATTGTGGATTATGAGTCATACATAGTTAATTCTACTACTGTAGCAAAGCTGTCATTGTTACTGCATAAGTGAAAGACAAATGGATTTGGCTCCCTAGCTATTGTTTGCTATGAGAGTTCTGAACAACTCATGCATACTTAAAACTTGCATCTTGTCAAATATTCAGCAGAGACAACAGGAGATTCTTGAATAGTCCTCAATGGTCATCAGGCTCTGGTAGGTATTGTTTGTGTGTGTGTGTGTATGTGTGTGTGTGTGTGTGTGTGTGTGTGTGTGTGTTTGTCTGTGTGGTGGGGGGGAGAGGGAGAGCTGTTTTCCTTTATCCACCTTCCGTTTGGGTGCTCTTACCTTTATCTTCTTTCTTCATTTCCCATGTTAATGCACTCCAAGATAAACCTTACTCCCAGAATCCCCAAAAGACACCACAAAGAACACAACTATAAAGGAATAGAGTTCCATTGGACTATTTATCCATGTTAATTTTCAATTTTTAATAATTCAAATACTGAGATAATGCAACAAATTACTTAGTCAGGTCATTCTTAGATACCGAAATTGACAAGCACAGTTACACTCTTCACATCCAGCTTTTCCTTTTCTCATTTCCTCTCCCCATCTATGTAGAGTTTTGATCCTTCTAATTACAGTCTTTGTTGTAGAATCGGACAACTGCAGAGTTGGCATTTCATTAAATCCACGAAGTAGGTTCTTATTCTTCATTCTATAGCGAGAAACCAAGCATGGCACTAATATCAATTTGATTTTTGTGTTTAAAGGGAAAGAAATCTAAGGCATGTGCAATGTTGTTAGGATTTTTGCCTTGGTTCACTTTCTGTTGCTAAAACAGAATATTATATCTTGGGGATTTATAGCGAACAGAGTGTAAATGTCTGGCCTCTGAGAAGTCACAGAGCATAAGGTCTGTCGTCTATGTAGCTACTGATGAGTTCTTTCTGCTGTACCAGAACACAGCATAATAAAAAGAAGGCAAGGGCTAACACGTTAAAGGGATTATACCAGGAGTGACACAACTTCATAATTATCCACTCATGTAGTAACTAACCCAGTCCTGTGGCTGCAAGAGTTCACTCAAAAGAAAGGCATCAACCCCTCAAGAGACCCATTCATGTCTTCAAGGTCCTGGGTCCTAATGCTACCACAATACAAATCAATTTTCAGCAAGAAAGGAGAAATTCGAAGCCTGGCAGAATATGTAATATCATTAACTATTATGACTTATCAGAAGAATATATTAGTCAATTAATTGTGGCTTCTTAATTAGTTTGACAAGCAAATAGCAGAGCCTTCTGAAGGGGATATTGAGTCACTTTAGGTTTCCAATACTGACAATGGTCTGACCTGCTGCCATGCCCAGAGTAGATTTACATTTTTATGAGAAAAGGGCTGGTATATTTTAGGGATTGTGGATTTGAAGCAACTGGTTGAATCCTGAGTTTTGCTGGACGCACTTCACATGCTATTTGGGGGAAACCACCCGATACAAATCTCATACCCATACAATGACAAGGAAATAAACAAATACATATTTGACCTACAAAAAGTCATAGTTTGAAGAGTGTAAGTGTGTGTGTGTGTGTGTGTGTGTGTGTGCGTGTGTGTGTGTGTAGTTGTACTTATTTTTAGAGTTCTGGAAAATTGAAATCACTCAGAAATTTTTGTACTTTTTTCAGTAAAATAGAGGAAAAGGAAGAGTATTCTTTTAAAGAATATTTAAATACACATATGCAGAGTAAAACACAAATAGTTTTAAATAAATCTAAAATGGTTATAACACTATAGCTTCAATGGAAAGTTTATAGAAGCTTTTAAAAATATTCTATCAAAATAAAAAATAATGACCCACTGATTAAGGAAAATGATTCTCAACTGTATTTTTAAAGAATTTGTGTATAATTTCCTCTTGTGTGTTTGTCATTTCAACATTGTTCTGTAAGTAATAGATTGGATGAACTATGAGTGATAGAAGTTAAAGATGTTTTTTTTCTCTTTTTAAATTAAAAATGTCAACTGAACATGAAAACATAATAGATTCAACTTTATTCCCTGTACACTGTTTTGTTGAAAATAGTTTCATGTAGTTTTTGTGTAATTTATGGTTACATTGATGTATGAAGAATGAATCGCCCAGTAACAATTAGACTGTAGGTCACAAAGTCTAACACATTTTAGTACTTGTCAGTTTACAGGAAGGAAAAATGAAAATATTGTCAATCCTTAGGCTAGAACATAATTTTTCTATAATTTATATCCTATGTTTCTCTAAATTTGGATATCCCTAACATAGATTAACTAATTAATATAGCTAAGAATGTTATGGGAGAGGTTTTGTAACAAAGTAACAAAGATATTGGTTAGAATATGTAAATCTTACCTGTTTTAAAATAGAACATTTTTTGTGTACATTGATACAGTTTCTGTATGCTGTTTACCAGGGACTCTAGTAAGAGCTCTGTGGTCGTCCTAATCCTTGATTAGTCAAGAGTTGTCTCACAAATCTCAGATTTTCTTAGAAATGGACCTTTTGCTATCCTTTCTCTGGATAGAAGGACGTGAGACTTCAATAGGTTATCATCCACTGTCATCCACAAAGCACATAACAAGGTTAGCAGGAAGCATTATATTAAATGAGCAGGTTGCATTTAGGAACATATATACATGGAAGCACCCGTGCACATGTGCACGCGCACGCACACACACACACATACATGCACACACACACACACACACATGCACACACACACACATGCACACACACACACATAACTACAATTTTTTTAAAATAGATGACATAATTTTGAAGTAGGGCAAAGGAAGTAAATGGGGGGTGGTGGTTAAAGCGAGGTACATAATTGAAACAATGATCTTAAATATAAAACAATATTTAAAAAGAAGACCACCACAATAACACCTACAAAAGCTGAACAGAGTGAACTTATCTCTTGGAGCAATGTTTTAACTATATAATAATGTACAGTACTTGCAAAGATAGTATCAATTGTTTGGATACTCACTGAACATTTGGTGACTTGTGGGGAAAGTAAACACTCCACCTGTCCATGATCTTGCTATCTGATCTGAAGATAGTGTTTCTTCATTACAAATGTGGTGGAACTACCGGATAGTCTTATGGATGTCACAGAGAATGTTTCTTTAAAACTTGGCTATTTTTCTGTTAATTTTGACTGATTGAAAAGAAAAATTCAAACAGCTAACTTGAAGGTTAATCCAGACAAATGAAAACTTTCATGAAACATTAAGGATATAGGTCAGTGTGTCTAAAATGGGAATGTGTGGCTTTGTATTTTGCGAAGCATATAAATTATGGCTTGCTTTGTTCCTTCCTTAGTTTCTTTCTCTTCCTTTCTCTCTTTCTTTCTTTCTTTTTTCCTTTCTTTCTTCCTCTCTTTCTCTTTCTTTCATTTCTTTCTACACAGTGACTTCACTACATTTTTTTTAAAAATGACGTGTCTCATATTCAGAAGTATTTTTATTTATATCTTTAAAAGTATTTTTCAGGGCTGGAGAGATGGTTCAGAGGTTAAGAGCACTGTCTACTCTTCCAGAGGTCCTGAGTTCAATTCCCAGCAACCACATGGTGGCTCACAACCATCTATAATCAGGTCTGGTGTCCTCTTCTGGCCTGCAGGCATACATGCAGGCAGAAAGCTGTATGACGTATACATAGTAAATAAATAAATGTTTTTAAAAAAGTATTTTTCACTGATATGCTTTGTACATATGCATAGTAAAGTCAGATGAGCAGAGGAACACCTAGCATATATATCCCAGCAGTTAGATTCATTATCAGCTCTTTGTATTACTGAATTTTAGTTATCCAAGGAACAATAGACCACGTACCTAAAATAATTAGTAACATTATGAGCTGGGTCATCATTTAGAAAAAAAATTCACCTAAATCTAGGCCTAGCTACTTCCAGTGTGTCCTTCATTCACCATTCACTTATTTACTGTGGTAAAGGAATAGTTTAGGGTTTAGAAACAATACATTCTGCTGGTGGCGCACATGGTCTTTCTGAAACCCAGCTGGAGAAATAAAATTTACAGTGGTCAATGCATAGTTAGTTACAGGTTTAAAAGGGTTCTTTTGTCTGGTCCTGAGGAATCTAGACATTATTTATTTATCCTTGCTACAACATAGCTGCCCACTGGTGACTTTCTGAGAAGACTCTTTAGACACCCTTTGCCCAGTTAACATGGGGCACTCTCCTGAATGAGTAAATGGAAATTCAAGTGGAGACTTTATTTTGACAGTGGAGAATATACTAACTCTGCATTTGGGAATGCATCATGGCTATCGGCAATAATTTTTTTTCTTTCCAATAATGAGTGATCAAGCCAATCCCCATTTTCCAAAAATCTGGCTTCTTTGTCATGCCAGAGCCTTTGATAAACAGAACATGCTGCCTAACTGCACTCACACCTCATCATCCACAGCAGAAATATTCTTTCTTTTCCAAAGAGAAACTTCACTGTGCTGTTCATAATTTATAGGAAGGTTGTGAGAGCTAGCCTTGAGTGCTTGCGGTTATAATCAGATGATAAAAATGTAATGAATGTCTAGTAGGATTTTCTTATCATTGCTGGTCTCAAGCACACAACCATCATTTAAATTCAAACAGCTATGCCCTCTGCTATGGAAAAAAAATGCCTAAAGGTCAAAGAACTCTCTCCAGGGCTATTCACGGGTGTACATTAAAGCTTGGTTGAAAACAGATTACCTCTGACATTATAAAAAATGAAGACTGGAGTGTTTGTGAAAACTTACACACTTTAATAAATAGTTTCCAAGTGATTTCATTGGGTAATTGAGACGTTTCAGCTTTGAATTCAGAGAAAATTAAGACAGAAAGACAAATTGTGACATTTACTAGTATCCACATGTGAGAACATCCTCCACTACCATTCTGCAAGTGAACAAATAATTCTTAAGCTCCATTACCTTATTGTCTCACTGTATCTCAGGTGGTAGTCTATTCAATTTCTTATAGCCTGATGAAATATGAGTTTTGACTTCTCAACCCTGTATAACACAAAGGGAAAACTGGATTTGCTTCTAATAGTCTGAGGTAAAAAAGAAACACACATGCAAACAATCATGTCCACAATAGCTCTAGGAGGAAAAGTGAGTAATAAAATCTAATCACAGCAAAGGGAAAACAAAAATCACAGTGGGGAGAAAAGTAACAACTTTGTCTCTTTTCTTTTCAAATGATTACTTTGTGGGGTGGTGGCATTTGTACCTGTGGAGGTCAGAGGATATCTTTGCGAATTGTGTTCTCCCTTCTACCTTTATGTGCATTCTGGCTATTGAACTCAGGTTTCAGGCTTGTTTACTGCAAGTGCCTTTACTGGATGAGTTATATCTCTGGCTTTACCTCTTCATTTCTTAACCATTAATGAATACATGCATACCTGATTCCTTGATTATATGAGGTCATACTTGGATTAAGATGTCCTAGTTTGATTATATCATACTTTCTCAGTCTTTAGCTTAAATTTTCCTTTTTAGTGAAATTAGAATAGTTCATTTAATTATTCCTGTATATGATGACTATCATTAACACAAATTGAAAAGAAAATGAATCCAACTTTCCTCTAGTTATCATGAATGCATGAGATCAGTTATTTAATATGAAGGAAGATAATCACAGCCTTTATATCTGAGAGACCCAGACTCCCCCTTTGATATGGCTGCTATTACCATTTTATGTGTGGTTCAATTTTCCAAGTAGGAAAAGATAAATAATTTGCTAAATTTATAACCTATACTATGCCCATTTTTTGGCTTATTCGAAAGAATTCCACATACTTTCAGTTTGATCTTTTTTTTTAATAGATTCAGTGGTGGGAAATTCCAATATTCCATTGTTAATGTTATAAATATAAATGACATCCTTATATTTACCTAAAAGTAGCATTCTTATTTCTGTTAATGTCACTCATGTAGCAAGATGCAGGAGATTGTTATGTCAAGGGGTACATGGGAAGGTTTGGAGTTTACCTTCTGCCTACGTTAGTGCATTTCTAGCAATAGATAACTATGTATTGCAGGAGATAATTATTAGATGTACTTTAAAACAGGTATCACTCCTGAACTTTCACTAGTATCCTGATATTTACTACTGCTGGTAATATACAAATAAAAGCTGTTGGAGTAGGTCCTCTCCTCATTTTCTGCTATTTAAATTACCGATCATATTTGATCACTCTGCCAGCAAAACACTCTAGTACTATACTACTGTCCATCATGATACCAAACTATATTGTCCAGCACGATACTCTCAAGTAAAAATCAGCTTCTAAGATTATATTTAAATTAAATTAATTAAAATTAAATTTTTCATTCCAGTGATTACATACCAGTCTCTGAGAGGCAGCATGTGGCTAAGTGACTTACTTAGTGGTTAGTGAGGATTTACAACAACTTAGTTGTTGCTAAATGCTCTACTGGGAAAAATACCTTACTCCTAGATAGAAGTCCCGAAGGTTAACTTGTTTATTTTCTGTCTTGGGAGGATCCCAAGTCCCATTTATTTTGCCTTCATTAGAGGAAAACAGGAATTAGAAATCGACCAAGGAATTGTGCACATTTTAATTGTTTTTCAGTGATTTGGGGAAAGACCCAATGGAATTATTGCCCTATATAGTCTATTTCTTGGATCAGAGGTGCATACAAAAATAATCATATCCTAGAAAGAGAATCATATGAAGCATTCTATACTCTTGACAAACATCAATAAATCCTATCTCACTGGACTTTACTGAAAAATCAGCAACAAAAGAATGTGAAGCTCTAGTTATACTATAATGGATATTTTTACTCATGTATGTCAAGAAAAAGGCTTGACTGAGGGGTGTACACTTAAGACAATAGCAAATAGATGGAAGAAAATGAATATTAAACATATTATTATTGTTTCTTTACCTTCCTCTTGTTGTTTGTTTATTTCTTTTATTATATTTCCAAAAGTAAATGATCTCCTTTGAGGCTGTCCATTCCATATTTGGTATCCAATTGTGCTCTTAGACATAATAACACCTTATAATACATCATGTGTAGTGGTCATAGAACTTTCCCCAACAAAGAAACCAGAATGTATTGTTTTCAAACCATTGATAAAAACCATCCAGTTATTTATATTTACTCACTGAATAATTTCCTATTGGGGTATAATATTAAAAGAGAGAAGAAACTGATGATGTTATTTCAGCAGGATGCATGTAGTTTAAACTGAACTGAAAGGAACATTGTAAGGCACATATTACAAATTTTGGTAAAACCATGCACAGTCATTTTTCTGATAGAATCCTTTTATATATAGCATTCTCATACTAAGAAGAAATTTTAAAAATAATTTATTCTACTTCTCAGTCCCAGAGAGGTCCAAATTTCACCATAGTAGAGATCAGCTGTTTACCCAATCTCTCTGGATCTATGGATTGTAGTTTGATTATTATTACTTAACAGCTAATCTGTTTATAAGTGAAAACATACCATGTTTGATTTTCTGAGCCTAGGTTACCTCATTCAGAATGATTTTTTCTAGTCCCATTCATTTGCCTGTAAAATTCATAATATTATTTTTTAACAGCTCAATAATAATCTGTCGGGGCCTGACTGTCATGGTACCAAGAGCCAGGCGAAAGCCTGCAGGGTTTAAGAAAAAACACATACTCGGGTCATTCATATCACAAGAATGCCAAATTTTAGCTTTATTCGCTGAATATATACCCCCAGTTCACAGGGTGCAAAATTCCAGGAAGCACGGGGGGGGGGCTGGCTTATGCCCTCAGGAACAAAAGACTGAGAACAAAAGACAGGAACAGATTATCACCCAGGTGTACCATCCAGGTGTGTCTCTTCAGGGCCAGGCATTCCTCTGTTAGAAACTAAAGGCTTCTACATGCACCAGCAGGGCTCAGCAGGGGCCAAACACTGTAGGGGACCCAGGAGGGTCCAACAAGTTCCCCTTTTTAATTTTTTTTAAGCAGCGCCTGTCTTAGGACACTTTGGGGTGGCAACCTCTTGCCTGTCTCTGGAAAAACTCTGCCAGCCTCAGAGTTTTCGGTCTTAGGTGAGAGTTGCCTGTCTTTGTCTGACTGATTCTTGTAAAGGCTGAGCACGATCTGGGCAGAGGGATTGTCTCCTACCAAGGAGAGCAACACCTGTTTAGTCACTGCCTGGCACTGCGAGTGCTGTTTGTGCATGTGATAAGAAGCACAAAGCACAAAGCCTACTACTGAGGTACCCTTGGGCCATACCACTGAGGGCTATAACACTGAGGGCCATAGTCAAGTTGTTCTTGTAAGAGTATTGATTGTTGATTTAAATTTAGAATTCCAATTGTCAGCAACTTTTCCTGAAGTTTACCCACTGTGTTTATCTAAACATCAGATTGGGGGAGGGCAATTTCAGACACTGCAGACACAGTGGCTGCAGCAGCAATGGCTGCTATAATAGCAGTGAAGATACCAAATTCTTTCCCATGACAGGTCAGGATCAGCCGACCTTCTCCCAAAAGACCAGAAGGCAATGGAACCATGTCCGAGATCTCATAACCAGGGCAGAGTTCCCTGATCTCCAGCAGCCTCACGAAAATTGCATTCCTGCAAAGAATCTCCAGCATTAGTGCCATTTGGGTAACACCAAGATCATCAATCCATTGTTCCAAATGTATAAATCTTCTTGACTACTCAAAACATTAACACTTTTTTGCTAAATGATCAACAAAAGTAACTGTCTTAACTTCTTGGGTTGAAGCAATAGTGTTATTAATGAAATAGCTATACCACTATATCAGCAATAATCAAACCCACTATTTTACTGCTTCTGTTTAAAGCCTGACTCACTCCTTCCAATATTTGTAAGCCTTTTAGACTATCAAGGTCCTATAATACTCACAAGCAATGAAACAAAGTTGGTATATGCCAGGCTTCAATACAGTAACAAAATTAGAAAGTGCACAATCAATATAATTTACATTAAATACCGTAGAAGAACCAAAAGTAACTTTAACATGACCAGTAAATAAAAGATTAGAAGTTTTAGCACATGTACTAACATTTGTTCAAAATCTAGAACATGTATCAATTTCTCCACTGTAAATGTGACTTCATACAAGACAATTGTGAACTTTTAAATGTCTGAAAATGTCCAGAACCAATCTTCCAAATGAAGACTGTTATTTCTAATATTGGATTGACCAGTCTATGATTGAATCAGAATAACTTGTCACATTAAAGGAAAGAGAAAAGTCATACCTTCTCTTTGATTTTCTGAAGGCATTTTCTATAGTCTCCATGTTCTCTGTCCTATAAGGTCTAAAAGGTTGAAGCAAGATGGCTTGTCCAATCTGGGCTATAGGTAAGCAAAGATGGGTCAGGAATATACATCCAAAACAGCTTTGTAGTCACTGTTGTCAGGGTGTTCAGCAAGTTCACAAGTCAACATCATTCTTTGTCCCAGCACCAGCATGTCTCACTCTGGCAGATAGCACACTCCTATAGCATCCTGTAGAAAAAACACAAACATGCCCTCTTCCCCATGTAAAATACCTGAACAGGATCATGACGTATGCCAATACGTGAATCCTTCCATTTCAACTAGGCAGAAGTATGCCTAGTTGTAGGGTGCCATAAACACTCAGTTCCTTGGCATCCAAATTTTAAATTTTAAAATAAAAAGAGCATTATTTAAATAATCATATGGCATACAGGGATCTAACTCCCCCTTTTTATTTATTACGATATTGTTTTAAAGTTTTATAACACCCGTTTTATAATGTCTAGTCCTTGGGAATTATAAGGAATCTCAGTAATATGGGCCAAATATCAATAGGCTATAACCTTCTTGGGTTAATTCCCAAATTGGGAGAGGAAATAAATGGGGTACACTGGGGACATTAATTGATTATTTGGGCTGCTTGTTTTTTTAATTATTTTATCATGAAATATTTTACTTTTCTCAAACCAGATATGAGTAACATCTATCTGTCATAACTTATAAGGTATAACTCCTCAAGGATTAACACTATTATGTAATATAGAAAGAAATTGAGGACACTGAGGACTTGTATTTACAATTTGACTTGTATACTAAAATGTTGTCTCTAGCTATTACTGTTTTGATGATATAAAGAATGAGATTGTTTGGCTAATTGTTCCTGTGTAAGGCCTATAATCTGCCTGGTAATAAATCTATTGTGGCATTGCCCTCGCTAAGGGGTCCATGCAATCCAGTCTGAGTTCTTAAATGGCCTATAAAGGAACAGTACATTCTCTGGAAGAGAGATTAGTGCTCTTAAACATTAATTAGAAATGCCAAATCCTGTAAATATGGTCCAGATTCAGCCTTACTTAGAAATCCCTGAGCTGGCAGGGTGAGGCCGGGAGTTGAGAGTGAGTAAATGGAGTCTACCTCTTTTCATGAGGGTGTGCTATCAACTCCATTACCATTTCCAAAGAGCTAGGTATGAGTCTATGGTTTTGTCCAGTCAGTTGCCTGAGCCAGAGCACTGAAAGGACAGCGAGTTGTCAGACATTCACACTGAAATCATCACTCAATGATTTCAAGCAGAGAATTTGCCTCCAATCAGTTATATAGCATAAATAATTGTAAAATTTGAGGCTTAGCAGTATCTAAAAAAGAAAAAATTTTAATCAATTGCAAATCATAAGCCACACATTGGCTATCAGTATATGAATTGAAAACTTGATTTTTTTCAACATTTCAAAAACAGCGGCTACAACACGTAGTTCAATAATCTGTGCTGGAGCAAGGGGAAACTCAAGAGAATAAACATGTGATCCAATTATATATGTTGCATTCTCATTAGATGAACCATGGTTCATGCACAAATTTACAGGAAGTACAAAAGCATGCATAGGGTAAAATTATCAATTTTGCCTGAAAATTTTTTATATGCAATAGGCCAAATACCAGCATTTTGTAATAACCAATTTAATTGCTATTTAGAATAAGGTATGTTTCACCAGGTTCCTTTTGAAAATACTTCCATGACTCTATCCTACAATTCTGTATTAACACAACAGCTTTATCTTTCCTGAGGATATCAAACAAAAGCTTAAATCCTCTGGTGGTAAGCTTAAGGTGAGGTCTTAGCCAATTAACATATCTTTAGAAGCTTTTAAAATAATTTAAAGTAAACTATCTTGAATTTTCTGTGCCACAATTTGTTTAGGATATAAATGATGTCTCAAATATTATAAGGGACTATTGTCTTTTAATCTTTTCTGGAGTAACTACGCCAAAAATTTAAAGCATGTTGTAAGAGCAAAGGCTTGTAGTAAAATTCCTTCAGAAGGATCAGCTAATAAAATGTCTATATAATGAATAATATATACTGAAGTCTTCAAAGTCCTAACTTCTTGTATTGAAGCAGCGACAAAATTACATATTGTAGGGCTATTAGCCATTTCCTTGTAAAACTTTCTAATGGTATCACTTCATAGACTCTAAAATTATAAGCAAGCTCACTAAATGAAAACTTTTCACAATCACCAGGATGTAGAGAAACGGCATAAAAGCAATCCTCTAAATCTATAATAATTTTATACATATTTCTTGAAATGGCAGTTGGAGTAAGCAAACAGGCTGTAATTCTCTCACAAGTTCCATAGCCTCATCAACCTTTCATAAATCCTGTAACAATCTCTACCTGTTTGATTTTTTTCTTAATTACAAATATGTGTGAGTTAGCCAATGTAACACTGGCAATTTTTAACCACAATCTCCTTGCAAGTTCTCCTTGCAACACTAGAGCACAACCACAACTTTGGAAAGCAAAACTCAACCACCAACAATCTAGTCTCCAAAATCCATTCTCTCCAAAACACCAAGTCTATACCTCATGTTATAAAGTTTGACTGCCAATTCTTGCATGTGGATACACAATGGTGCGGCCACCAATACCTCAACAAAGAGACATTGCCCTAAATTCTTTTACAAGTCTGGTTTCTAGGATAAGAACTCGATTCAGACCTGTTTCCTTGAGTTGGCTCATGCCCCATGACTCCATCCAAATTACCAGTTTTAAGCCAACTTTCTGTTGCCAGTGTTAAAATTTTTTAACCATATCCAATAACTTAAAAGCCAATAGTCTATAACCAAGGCATCTAGAGCATATTTATACATTTAAAACCAATCAGAAACAAAAATAAAGTGGCTACACATCTCTTTCATATTTAGACCAAACACCATTTTTACTTTTTCCTAGCTGTAATTTTAAGAGAAGCACCTTGTCACCTGCTAAGTCAAATAATCACAGTCAGGGATTTTTCTAAGAGAAACAGCCATCAGCTCCCTACCATAGAAGCTGAGAAGCTGCTGGCACCTTTAAGATCAGCTGGTGCACATGCTCGGCCCCTGGGCAGCTTCTCCAGCTGACCTAGGCTCCTAGCTACAGATGCAGAGCTCCAAAGGCCAATTGAAACTGCTTTTTATTTATTTATTCCTTTTTTTTGAAACGAGTTAAAACCAAATCAAGGCGTGAACGACTGGCAGATAAAGTTTTTACCATGTTTTTTCTTTTGAACATGAACCATAAAACATTTAAGCAATGAGAAACAAAAACCACAGACATAAACTGGCAGACATGGACAGCTTGGTGCATCACGGACAGACAATAGACATAGAGGGAAAGAACTAGATGCTCTGTTAGGAACAAAAGGCTTCTATATGCATCAGCAGGGCTCAGCAGGGGTCGAACACTGGAGGGGATCCAGGAAGGTCCAACAATAATCCATTGTGTAGATTACCATACTTTATTTATTCGTCAGTTCAGGGATATGTAGGTGGTTTTGGGGTTTTGTCTATTATGACCAGTAGTGAACACTGTCGAGCAAGCGAGCAAGTGTCTCTGTCGTAGGATGAAGCATCCTTTGGTATATAACCGACAGTGGCATAGCTGGATCTCGAGCTAGATTGATCCACATCACCTTAGGTACCAACCACAGTGACTGCCATAGTGGCTGCATGTGCTTTCACTCCCACTGGTAGAGCAGTGTCCTCCGCGCTCCACTTCTTCACCGCCATGGGTTGTCACTTGTGGCTTTGAACTGAGATATTCTGACAGTTGCAAGATGGAATCTCAAATTAGTTTGTTTTGCCTTTCTCTGATAGCTAAGGATGCTGGACATTTCTTTACATGTTTCTCAGTCATTTGAAACTCCTCTTTTGAGAATTCTCTGTTTATAAATGCACCCCATTTTTAAATTTAATTATTTGAGGTCTGTGATGTCTGTTTTTGTTGTTGTTCTTTATATATTTTGGTTATTAGACATCTACTGGACATGGGGTTGTAAAAAAAAAAATTTTCATTCTGTAGAATGTCTCTTTGGGGAGCCCTGAGAAGGAGAAGGATGTGCATGACAATGAGGAGGAGGAAGATGAAGAAGTCGAGGAAGAGGAGGAGGAGGAGAAAAGATTGTAGGAAACAGAGTGGATGAAGGACACCAGGAAAACATAGTCCACCAAACCATAGACACAGGGATCACATGGGCTCATTTACACTGAAACAGTAAGTGCAAGACATGTGTTAGCCTACAATGGGTCCTCTGCATATATATTATGGCTGTTAGTTTGGTGTTTTTTTGGGACTCCTAACAGGTGGAGCAGGTATATGTCTGACTTTTTTACCTGCTCTTGACACTCTTTTCCTCCTATTGGGTTGCTTGAGATGAGAGCCTTGCTCTCTTATTGTATTTTGTTTTATTGTGATGTAAATCAAATATGATCTTTTGAAGGGTCATTTGCCTGTTGAAAAAAGCAGACTTTAAATTCCTTGAATTTTGTAGAAAGCATTTTACATACATAAATTCCTTTATATGAAATTAAAGGCAAAAAGACACTGAAATTTCAGAAGTAAAACAAATAAATAAACTAGGAAATAGAAGAACTAGAGCTCTGAAGTCACTTTGTCAAATTTCTCATTGAATAGAAAGTAGTGTGAAATTGCCAGAGATTTCCCTTAACTCATGGCTGTAACTCAAGTTATGGGTACTTAGAAGGATACTAGGAAAAGGAGACCTTTTAAAGGCATCTTTGTCTCAGCAAATGTTTATTAAGAATTTATTATTGCTTTGATATTGAGGAATCATATCCAAAGAGTTTAAAAGAACATATAAATACCTGATAGTTGTGCTTGTTCTTATCTCAATGACTCACTCCTTATTAAATATAAGAGAATGGTAATTATTTGAAAGGCTATTTACTTCATGATGATTGGAATTTTATATGGTAACACACACCCTGAGTTCGAGCACAAATGTAGTAGTATTAAATTATTTGTTGTCCTAAACACTCACAAAGTATGTCTGTTTTCATTAATGTTTCTCTGCCAAATGTTTGGTCACCCAGAGATGTCGCTGAGTCTCCCCACTGCATTTTGAAAATACACGAAATTTTGTTTGGGGAGTATGAGATAATTGCATTCATCTATTCTCCCAGTGACTAAATACTAATGCAGCATCAACTATCCAGGCCCATACCTAGAAGTTGGCATTCAACATGAACAAAGGAAGCATTCTGGTTTGTAAGGAGCTCACATTACATTAGGCCTATTCCATTTTAAGAAGATATATCTAGAAGCAAGTTTTTCCAAGTACACCAGCTCTGAGACAGATACATATTCATACAGAGTAAGGCACATAACTCGAGAACTGCCCAGGTTTAAGCCAGGCAGGATCTTATCACTGAGAGAAAGAAGTAGATACCGGATCCCACCCCTAACCATAGATACTTTCTTCAATCAACACCTGTGGGCAAAGGAAAAAATAATTTTTTTCAATCGAGTTTTACTTAGAATATCAATCACACTCTTCAGTTGGCCCCATGCCCATATGGTTAACATTAAATAAACTCAATGGTATTTTTGCAAATGTTATGTTTTGTTTTGTTTTGTCCCTTTGTTTTATGGGGTTTTTTTTGCCTGCTTAGTTTGATTTTTTTTTTTTGGTGGGGGGGTGGCTTTTTTGTTTCTTTCATTTTTTGCTTTTGACTCTTTCTTTCTTTCTTCCTTCCTTCCTTCTTTCCCTCCCTCTTTCCTTCCTTCCTTCCTTGCTTCTTTCCTTCCTTCCTTCCTTCCTTTCTTTGGGTATGTGTGGAGAGGGAGGATGTGAAATTTAGTTGGGTAAGGAGGTAGGGAGGAAGATCTAGGAGGACTTGGAAGAGAGGAAAAAGATAAAAATAGATAGCATAGCATTTAAAGAAACAATAGAATTATACATAAAATGTGCCGATTGTGTTGCTCTTTACCACAGACAAACATTCTTTCATGGAGAGTGAAGGGAAGGTGGAAGTCTTTTGAGACTCAATGAATCAATGAAACTTGGAAAGTTTACATTAGCTTACAGAACTCAACCAGAGACTCTTCACAAGACCATAATCACAGTACACAATCCCTGTAGAGATAAAGACTCCCAGATAAAATTAGCTACCTGCAAGTCATGTCTTATTTCCAGGGATGCAGCTTTTAGGAGTAATCAGCCATGCTCTGTGGGTTTTTCTGTGATAGGGTGCCTTTAATATCCTAAGCTCCTGTAAATAACCAATAAATTCATTGGTCCACTGAGCTGAATTTGGATGGGATTGTTTCTTTCTCCTGTCATTGGTACCCTATCTAAACATCTATAGATGTTCATTTGCATCTCCCCAGGAAAACTTAGGCAACATAATATATAAGATTTCTATTATTTTAGAAAATAAATGTCAAAGAATTAAGTGAAAGATAATGAGAAGTAGAATATTGTATTTATAAGGAATGGTCAGAGTTGATCTTCATCGTCTAGAAAACATTTGACCCCTGTTGAAGGAATCAGAGAAAGAACTGGAAGAGCTTGAAGGAGCTCGAGACCCCATATGTACAGCAATGCCAACCAACCAGAGTTTCCAGGGACTAAGCCACTACCAAAAGACTATACATGGACTGACCCTGGACTCTGACCTCGTAGGTTGCAATGAATATCCTAGTAAGAGCACCAGTGGAAGGGGAAGCCCTGGGTCCTGCTAAGACTGAACCCCTAGTGAACTAGACTGTTGGGGAGAGGGCAGCAATGGGGGAGGGGGGGGGGGAACACCCATAAGGAAGGGGAGGGGGAGGGGAATGTTTGCCCGGAAACCAGGAAAGGGAATAACATTCGAAATGTATATAAGAAATACTCAAGTTAATAATAATAAAAAAAAAAAAAAAAAACATTTGAAGAGGATGATGCAGGGTAGCCTTGGGTCACAAATGGTCATTTGTACTTCCCAGGCTTGTAGAGTATAATTTATATAATATAGCATGAGATCTTCCACCTGTCCAAGAAACCTACAAGAACAAGAAACTCACTTAATTCTGAGACTTGAAAACATGTAAGGGGAATCTCTCCCTCTTTGGGACTCTATCACAGGAATGCCTATGGCTACTCTAACACATCTTAGCAGAAAGGAAATCCATCTGAGATTCCTTTCTATGAACCTTCCTGTGAACCTGTCGAAATCATTCTATAGAAAGAGTTCTTTGTAGTATTAGTGTCTGAACACAGGATATACCTGCCCTTTTGAAGAATAGCAAAGGGAAAAATTGAACTTTAGCATCAGAACTAAAATCAGGAAAGTAACCCTGGCTAGGCCAGGACTGCTCAGTCATAATCAGAGTGACATCAAAGGCTTACACCCTACTACCATGTTCACTTGAATGTTGTCATAATTATGTTTACTTGATCATTCAAAATAAATCATATGTAAATTAGCCATGGGATATGGGTGGGGGGAGTTGAAAATTTCTTTGCTCATTCAAGAAAGTTATTGATCAGAAACAATTTGTGTGCCTGCCCTAGAACACAAAATTAATATAGGGAAATGTCATGCCACCTATCATGGCCTTCAAACATCTCCAGGTTTTCATATTTAGAGTTTTAATTTGGACTCACTTCTGTGAAGCTATTCGATAAGTACATTCTTAATGAAAATAAGAAAAATGACCACAAAAACCAGATGATTTTCTTATTTTTACATTTACACAGGGTCCTGTTTGGAATGAGACTTTGAGAATTTACTCTGGGCAGGCTTTTCATGCTACCTTTTTGTTTATCCTAAGAGAAAAAGAAGAAGAATCAGATATCTTAAGGAACACAGGTAAAGAAAATGGTAAATTTTTCTTAAGGGATCGATTTGCAAAGCTGGTTTATATCATTTCTGCTGAACACATGTTTGGGGAACATTATTCAGACAAAACCAACCCATCACCAAGAAAGCAATCTCGCAAAATGAGTCAATTCTGCGATATCTGCAGATTGTTTTCATCTTGAATTTCCATTCAAAGCAATCTAGGATAACTAGGTATTGTTAGCATGACCATACAAATCCCAAAAGGGAAGAAGCAAATTTGAGAAAGAAACAGCATCCAATGTAAGACTGTGCTGTAAAACCTGTATTTCTTAAGCATGCTGGCCTTTCACAGAGTGGCTTGGATTACTAACTTTGTTCCCATGATCTTTAACACTGATTCTTTCCCCTTTATCTCCATGCTAGCCATGGGGCAATACTGTTTATCACAGAAAACTCAGTTTAATAAATTATCAACATCAATTTTGAAACCTCCACTCTGATTTTTAATGGCTGTACTTGAATTTTGTCTCAGGTGTGGGCTACCTAGGGGGTGGTCAGAAATATTTGTTTGTCTGAGATTGTTTGGTTCCTCCTTTGTTTTCTTCCCAATGAGTTGATAATTACAATATTGTTGTTTACGAATATTTGAAAATGAAATAACTCCTGTTGTTCTCTGAACACAAAGCCTATTATCTAATAAGGTCTGAGAATGTTTTAGGAATTAGTATTACCATAGGCCTCATAATCCAAATTTTGACTCATACCTATATGGATTTTTATGAAACATTCATTGTATTAGGCCAAATAGGATTTCAACAATTTACTTCTGCTTATGGGATAAAACATCCTTCCCTTAGACTTTAGCACAGTCCATTTGAGCTAGTGTTCCTACAAATTACAACCTAGAATCCAATGAGTTATATATAGATATATGTTGCTGGACCCTGCTAATTAAGTTGAATTCTACCATTGTCTGAATAGCCTTCTGAGTTTGGCACAAATGGGGGATTTCCTTTGCCATCGGGGTTTCTCCTTCTCTGATGTTGCCTGGGGATTCTTCTACCTGTGGAATGTCTGGATGCTGTAATGATGAGATTATAAATTCAACTTCCTCTTCCCCAACCCCATAAGAACTCGAGCACCAAATAGCTGGGATTCCTGGAATGCTTCTCCTTACAAAGGAGCCACTCATAGAACTTTAAGTTCTGGGCAGTGATTTTCATTTACCCTGAAAACTCCTTCCCACTTTCCAAAGTCCATAAATACCTTGATTCATCTGAAATAAGGTGGATGTGTTCAAACCCACCCCGAATAAAGATGTGCACCAAATTAAGATCATCTTAAAGAGCTGTTTCATTAAAGATATTTTAAGGCCTTCCCCTAAAAAAGCTGTAACACTAAGATCCTCAGAGAATGTCTTCTCCCAACCCCACTATCTAACCCCTGGTCCTCACTCCTAGCTGGACCAGGATCCTGTAGAACCTCATTCATTCTAGATTCCACTTAATCCTTCCAGTACAGTGTGTGGACACTCTGAGAAGGAAGAAGCTGGGATCATAAAACCACAATGTTTCTTTTCTAAGCCTGCTTCAGCCACATAGAGTCTTTCATTCATCCTAAACCTGTCCTCATCTAGTGTTCCTCATATAGTCTATTTTCAAATGCTCACATAAGGATACCTAGAATTCCTTTTTAAGTACAAATAGCAATCATCACTAAAACTTGATTCTGGGTAGATAATCTTCCAAAAAGCAATGATTTCCCTTTATATACATACATCATTCATTGCCTCCCTTATTTTCAGTATATCATATATTGTGACTGCCTTATATTTGCTTTGATAGTCATTAATCCCTGAGTGTTTGACTATTCTATAAAATGAAAGATTGTTTTTCTCAGCCTGCACTCTAGAAGTTGTCAGAGAATCAGGCTAGAATTTTGATCAATGTATTGTTCATTTTATACAATGTTCCATGCAGTGTATACACTAAATTTAAGCTTGGGGAAGTGACAAATGAATTCTTCAGAGAGTCCTGGAGACATGTGTGAAAATAAAAAACAAGTCATTCAGGTATTGATAATGAAAGTCCTGGAAAAGATATTTTATTAAAGAGTTAGTATGCCCCTGCCCGCAGGGGCTTCTAATTTACAGGAACTGAGGGGGATCCAAACCTGAGGAGGAATGGGCGAGAAAGAGGATCGAGACCAAGCAGTGTCCTTGTCAATGTCTGTTTACTGAGAGGAATGTACAGCATTTAAAGCTCTGAAGCAGGAACTGAAGCTTGAGGGGGGGGCTCGAGGGGGGGGAGGACTGGGAAGTGCCCAAGGACATAAGGTGAATCACTAAACTGCAAGATATTCTCCTTAGACAATGAGGGGACAAGTTCTTTGAAAAGGTCAAGCCCTTCTCAGGAATCTGCTCAGGGCAGGGTTCTAGCTTTGCCTAGTCCGGCAGTACGGTCCTGACAAGTAATCTTTGTGAATGCTATTTAGGTATTATTTATTTGGAAGGAAGCAGACACTGACAATCTACCATGATTGGATCCATTGGATAACTGCAATTGTCATAAATGTTAAAAGCCTGTGTGTGTGTGTGTGTGTGTGTGTGTGTGTGTGTGTGTGTGTGTGTGTGTGTAAGAAACAATGAAGAAGTTTGTTAAAATGAGCCTCATTTATTTTGAAACACATTTTAAAGGAAACAATGAATAATTACTAGAAAATTATGTGTTATTTTTTTCATCTACTAGGAGACTTAAAGGCAGCCAGCGTATCTGGCATGTAGCTGAGGTCCAATATTTTCCAATCTCCATCTTCTGTTAGTTAAATTGCTTACTAAGAGAGATCTTAAGTGTCAGCTCTGTTTATAAAATGCCCTGCCTATGACACAGTTTCTAGTACTATTGATACTAAGTCTCAAATTATTCCAACTGAAGACTTAATCTTTAGTATTTATTGAAATGGAAAAAATAATTAATTATGAAAAGGATAGGTTTTGCAGCATCTGAAGTCTCACTTAAGAACAAATCAAGAATGAAGGAAAAATAGTAAATTTTGATGAATCGCATGTGTGTTTCACATAAGCAACACGGGTTAGCAATTAGGAGGAAACGACTGATTTTTTTATAGAATCACGTAAAAAGAAAAATCCAGTTCAGCCCGAAGTTCAGTGGATCTCCTCATTAATCATTCAGATGATTGATTACTTATTGTCATCTCTGATGCCATATATAACCTCATTTGGTCTCAGATGTCTCTGGCTTCTTTTATAATGGTGCAAATTTAAGAAATATGGATCCCCACCTATTATTGCTTCCTAATAACCTATTATGCACATGTAGGTCAAATTCTAGTTTTATTTTCACCCAAGATTCCAGAAATAACACATTGTTAATGTGACTAGGTCATGCTCTTTCAAAATTTACTAACGATATTATCCATTAACTAGTTTCCCATAACATTTCTCTGTTCAATTGGGAATATTTTTGGCAAAATTACTACTTTATTCTCTGCCATTTATTAACTTTAAATTCTTAGAATATATAATAAGAGGCATATGCTAATAATAGAGTATATTTAGCTAATGCAACTTAAAATGTTAAATTAAACTTAAATTACAAACCAATAAGTGCTTATACAAACAGTTTCCCACATAAGAGTTTGTTCTATGCAAGTATTCACAGAAACATACAAAAATACATGGTGATATCAATCAAACATTTTGGTAATTTTCTTTCAATACCAGGATTGGAAAAAATTCAGGAGAGTCTCATGAAAATAATTATGATACTAACAGATACTAAAACATTACACATCTACTAAGAAGAGAAAGGCATTTTACATATGATAATTGAATACTAAAAATATGTTTATTTCAAGTTGCAGCAGGACTAAGTGCATCCTTACCAACTAAGGCTGGACCAGGCAGTCCAGCTAAGGAGAGGGGATCCAATGTCAGGCAAAAGAGTCAGAGACAACCTCCACTCCAATTGTTAGGGTGCCCGTATGCAAAGCCAAGCTACACATCTGCTATGAATGTGTCCTGGGACCTAGGTCCAGCCCCTGCAAGCTCTCAGAGTGACGTTACAGTCTGTGAGACCCCATGGACTCAGGTTAATGGACTCTGTATGTCTTCTTGGGGTGTCCTTGACACCTCTGTCTTGCTCAGTTCAATCTACCACTCTTGCTCAAGACTCCCCAGCTCTGCTTGCTGTTTGGCTGTGGGTCTCTGCATCTCTTTCCATCTGCTGCTGGATAACATCTAAGGACAGCTTTCCTTACTCTAAGGATTAGGGGAGGAGTAATGGGGGAGGGCATTTGTGATGATGGACCTGGGAGAAGAAGAGGGACAGGGATTGCAATCAGGGTGTGAAGTGAATAAGTAAATAAATTGATGAAAAAGTGTTGATTTACAAAATTAAAGAGATATAAAATTTTATTCATCTTCTGTTCTAATATGAATAAGCACTATATATATGCACATAGTGTATATATATATATGTACTAATATATTAATGTGTTTGCTTGCATATCAACACATTCATAAATACTAGTATACCTGAAATTTACAGGATATGTTTGAATTAGCCAAAACTAAAATGAGTTTCTCCATTTTAATCAGGCTATGGAAATTGGTTTAGAGGACAGGTAATAAAGTTCTATACATAGCGGTAGGCTTATTTTAATCTTTATATTAACATTTATATCATTAAAATGTGCATTAAATTTTCTTAAAAATGACTGACTAGAGTTACATTTAATTTACTATTTTTAGGTATAAGAGAAGACTGATATATGTAAAATAAATGTCCTAACTTCAAAACTGAAATGACAAGAAATAACCTCAAGATTTTATCCATGTCTATGGGAATAAAGAAAATGCATTAAGAATGGGACTTTGTTATATTCACTGTTCACAGAAAAGATTATAGTTGGCACTTTTTGACATTTTCATAAGAGGGCCGGAAAACCATACAATTTATAAATTTAGAATGACATTTTAAAGTACATCGTTCTGTGTAATTCTGTGGCTTTGTTGTCCCACTGTCAGTTTTGATTGACACCGAATAATTAAATGTGCAGATATAAAGAATGGTGATTTTTTGATGAATAGCTATGAAAATTGTCTATTCTCCTCTCAGAATAACCTACCAGAACCCAAAGATCACAAACTCTTTCTTCCAGTTTCTCTGAGTTAAAGAGAGGTCTCTATGTGACAAAGGCAATTTATTTAGAAGTGATAAGAACAAATATGTGAGTATAAATTAAAGGACACTGTTCATCTCTGCTGTTTTGCATGCAGAAGACAATATCTCTTTTAACCAAATTACTTATTCACTCCCATTTAACATTCAAAGCTACCTTAACAATGTATTTATTATCATAATGTTAAATTTTATTCAAGTTGTATGGAAACTGGGTCTTTTTATTACTTTATGAATCAAAAAAGAAAGTAGTCAGAATTCAGTTTGGACAGTGAATGAAACAACCAGCTTCTTCAAACACTATGCTTACACACATTGAATCTAATGGTCCCTAAAATTCTTGAACATAGACCAAGATACATTTGATAATTTGGGGGAAGCTGTATGATATGAAAATGTGGAGAATTTTATTGGTGCATTTCATGCTTTCATCCAAGTTTATAATAATGTTTTGTGTCATTTTACTTTCTGACACAAGCATATTCACCTGCCTTATTGTTATTACAAGACCTCATTAACCTCATTTCTTTGATAAATAAATTATAACAGATCATATTTTCACTCATTCTCAACAGCCTATCATTTTTGGATTTTAAAATGAATAATATAGATTATAATTTTATTCTTTTTCATGACTTGATATTTGTATACTTAAATTTTTTATTTCTCATTTTCCTTCATCCACTCTTTTTTGGGGGGAGATAAGACTCTGTTACACAATCACAATCAATACCTCCAAATATTCAGTAGGAAAATAGGGGGTTGGGGATATAGTCCTAAAAATCAAATTTACTATGTAGTATTCTGAAAAGATGTTGATTTAAGATGTATAAAATGGTGACTTCTTTCTCCTGTCAAGTACAGAACAGTACTTACTTTCGTGGCTCATTATTTGGAGATTGAGTGAAACCCCCCATGTCCATCGATCTCTGTTATCATCTCTCAAGTATGATGGAAGATAAAACTTCATAATATCTTCTTGAGAATGAGGGGTATTAATTATAAATATAATAATATTAAATTAATGTGGATCATTAAGTTATGTTATGCTCATATACTGTAGTATATAGCTCACAAAAATCGAATCAGTTTTATATGTTGAAAGATTTCAATTTTCAACCTTTGAGTCACTTGCTAAGGAACCATATACAATCTACTCTACAATCCACCTCTGCCAGAACTTGGTAGGACTAAGAGCAGGAGTAACTCAGGCCACAGAAGTAGCTGTGCACAAGGAGAGGTGTTTCCTGGAGGAAATGCTGGGTGGCAAACCCCAGTAGGATAAACAGAAGCAAGGCTCCACGCTTTTCTAGAGTTATATACCATTGAAACGTTTCTCTTTTGTTAATTACATAATCATGGTAAAGGTGGACAGTGCTACCTTGGGGCCTAAAATTCCCAGCTTGACAGAGCTTTTGTTAGCCAACATCTTTGCCCAAGATGCACAAACCCTCTAGGATTTCATTGCAACATTTGGAATCTTTATCACATATAAGCAATATCAGAAAATATAAATGACCTAGATAGCCTCTCTGCAGCCATATGTTTACTATTTAATCCATTACTACACTATTACAACCTAGTACCTTGCAATTTACTTTTGCACTTAGAGTTAACTCCCTCTGCTTTTTTTTCCCCCACCAGGTGAAGTTTTGTAACAATTAAAAAAAAGGCTTAAATCCATCAGTTTCACATTGGTGAGGCAAAACAAAAATAAATGTTGTCTATGCTTCTTTCCAACTCAAGTAATTAGAGAATAGAAAGGGCTTTGAAGAACCAAGGGTGTGGAAAAATAACTCCTTCATTTATGTATACTTCAAGGAAGTATACATCCTTCATTTGTTAGACTTGCTCGCGCATTTTCTGTTGAAAGAAAAATGGACCAAGGTCAGAATACATACTGAGATTTATGGTAAATACAGGAAACTCATCTAGATGGCCATGAGCTTCAAAGGACTTAGATAGGTGGGTACAAAATCTGAACAAGTTTGTCTTGTACATTACTACCAGATCATCTATTGTGCAAGGGCAATGCAGAGAGTGTTGTGTCCCCAACAGGTATAACAATCTGGGGAATGGGTAACTGGAGGTGGCCACTAGACAGTCCCAGACTCCAGGTAAGTGAGAGACTCCCAGGAGCTGATGGCCATGACTTGAGTGGAAATATCCAACAAAGGAGAGATAGAACCTATATAAACCACCTCCTGTAGATAAGCACAGACTCCAATTGAGGGATAGGGCCATCCACGCATCTCAAAATTTTTAATGCAGAAAAGTTCCTGTCCAAAGGAAAGACAGGGATGAAAAATGGAACAGAGACTGAAGGAAAGGCCATCCAGAGATCGCCCCACCTGGGGATCCATCCCATCTGCAGACACCAAACCCTCACATTATTGTTGATGCCAAGAAGTGCTTACTGACACTGAGCCTCATATGGCTCTTTCCTGAGAGTTTCTACCAGGACCTAACCAATATAGACACAGATACTCACAGCCAACCATTGGACTGAGCCTAGGGACCCCAATGGAAGAGCTAGAGAAAAGACTGAAGCGAGATGAAGCCGATTGCAACCCTACACGAAGAACAATATTAGCTAACTGGACCACCCAGCGCTCCCAGGGATTAAACCTCCAACCAAAGACTACACATAGAGGAAGCCAGGACTACATATGTAGTCTGGACACAAATGTAGCAGAGGATGGCCTTATCTGACATCAATGGGAGTGGATGAGTGGGTAGAAGTCTACCCTCATAGAGGCAAAGGAGAGGGGGAGCGAAGGGATGGGGTTGTGGAGGGGTAGCCAGGAAGGGGGATATCACTTCAAATGTAAACAGATAATAATAAAAAAGAAGGAAGGAAATTTAAAATATTGCAACAAGAAAAAGAAAAAGAATCAGAGGGATGAAGCATTGCAGGTCTTACACAGTTTCTTAGGTTTTGTCCTCATATGTCTGTTATCACTGCCACTTTTATGCCTTCTGGGAAATCTGTTTTCTGTTTTCTTAAATTTAAACCTAGGTAGATTTAAAGGTCTTGGTTCCCAAAGCTGTAACAGTTTACCAAAGGATTTAACAAGAATAATGTCACATAGAAACAGTGAATGTCATCTGGAATCTTAGAATCCTTGAACTAACAACCATGCACATACAATGCATCATGGTACTGGAAAACAGTTCATTGTGATAACCAATGGCAGGTAAAGCTACTGTACTCAATAAGGGGAATGAAGATCATTTGGCTCTCAGGACATCCAGACTCTCAAGACTCTAAGGCTGTTGGAATCTATTACTTTATTTTTACAGTGAATGGTCATTTGTAGCAGCCACTGTCTAGGAAGAGCACTATTATCACAAGCTTAAGATGAAAATATGTGCTCATGCAAAATGAGGAGAATCTGTAGATACAGGAGAGAAAATGAGTATTAACTGCGGCCCTAAGATTAGCTACAGCACTTAGTTTTATTCATTCTGGTAGTCATCTACTATGTCTGACCCAATTAATAGTCCATCAAAGCATTAGGTCTGGCCACTCCAAGTCAGAGCTTGCATGAAGGAATAGAGATGTAAACAGAACAGAAAGCTGATCTGCAATCTTGTGTATTACCACACTCTTTCTTTGAGGCTAAGGTATTTATTCTTGTTTCTGGAAATTCTACTGAATAAAAGATATTAGCTTTTGGTTCTTCTGTAAATGACTTTCTCTGAGTAGAAGTACCTAGACCAAGGTCATAAACCCTTCTAATAAAGAGTATATACCCAACGAAGGGTCAATGTAAGAAGGAAATTGTGGGTCACCCTCATCACAATGCAAAGCAACTAGAAAGGGCTACCTGGATCAGTTTAATCCCATCCATTTCATGAGTATTTATTCCAGTAATTCTCCAGAAAAATTTCCTGCCTGTCAGTCTTATTAATGGGAAGTCCTACATGTAAGTGGTTACATATTTATAGACAGGGGATTTTATCTAATATCTAACACATAGTTTGAAACAAATCTTTATTGAAAGGTCAAAAGTTCTGTGTTAATTCCCAGGGGCATTCACTTTAATCTACTGGACTATTATTTCTGGATAGGTCCACCCTGATATAGAGATGCCTTTTGATCCATTGCACAGTTATCGCTGTAAAACAACAGTTATCACTCATTTTACACAGTCTGTGATTAACATATACAGTCATCAAAATGGAGAGCTATCCTGGATTTGGAGGCTGAGTTGCTTGATTCTGAATCTTCTACGTATGGCTGCTTATCATATCAATGATGCTATGGATTAAAAACTTCTTCAATTGGGAGACAGAATAGGAGAGGCACAAGATACCTTTTTATTCTGTTTTGATTTATTTTATTAGCAAATGAATGTGAAACTACAATTACCTCGGAATAAATTAGTAAATTTCTCTCGCACTTTCCCATGCCTCACTCTCACAGATTTCTCCTAGAAAATGTTTTCCCCATTGAATTACTAAGTCCATTGCATCTAGATTCTGACTGAAAGATTTAGAGCCATTCCTAATGCTCTCCCAGCCAATTTGCCATTGAAAAGATGAAATGGGACCTATTCTGTATGAAAATTACATTTAGATAATCAGCTATGGCTTTGTCATGCTGCTAAGCCTCTATACATACTTTAGAGAACTGAGTATATTACATAATGGATAGAAGTTAAAGAGGCATTTGTTCAGCCATCTTTAATTTCTGTTCCCATTCATATTTCATATAACTGTGTGAGTAAGATCTGCTAGGCTGCTTTTGATAGTGTTGATATGTGAAAATAGTCTAAGAATCTTCTTAATCTCAGCTGCAGACAGATTTGGAAAATAGGAAAGATAATACTAAATTAAACTGAAAAATGGATGGACAGACAAATAAGAAATTTACCCACAACCAAAACAGCTTAGCTGAAAAAATAAATGCAATAAGCAGTTCCTGCAGACCCAACTGATAGGAGTCAACCAAATGTTGATGTCTGGGTTTGGACCACGTGGAGCCTTATGTTCAGGCAGGAAATAAGGTCACAAAGTGAACCTTAATGGACAATCTATGCACACTGTAGTTCATTGCTGACATACAGAGCCTGTCAATAATGACTCAAGTGCCAGAGTAGCAAAATATAGGAATTACTTTTCCCACATTTTCACAAGTCCATGTCTTTTCTTTTCTTTCTTTCTTTTTTTTTTTTTGATTGGATATATTTTTATTTACATTTCAAATGTTATTCTCTTTCCCAGTTTCCTGGACAAAAGCCCCCTATCCCATCACTCTCCTCTTCTTCTATAAGGGTATTCCCCTTCCCAACAACACCCCTTTTCTGCCCCCCAAAATTCCCCTATACTGGTGGTTCCAGCCTTGGCAGGACCAACGGCTTCCCCTTCCATTGGTGCCCAACAAGGCTATTCTCTGCTACATATGCAGTAGGAGCCCTGGGTCAGTCCATGTATAGTCTTTGGGTAGTGGTTTAGTCCCTGGGAGCTCTGGTTGGTTGGCATTGTTGTTCTTATGGGGTTGAAAGCCCCTTCGGTTCTTTCAATCCTTTTTCTAACTCCTCCAACAGGGATTGCATTCTCAGTTCAATGGTTTGCTGCTAGCATTTGCTCTGTATCTGTCATGCTCTGGCTGTGCCTCTCAGAAGACAGCTATATCAGGCTCCTGTCAGCATGCACTTCTCAGCTTCATCAATCATATCTAGTTTTGGTAGCTGTATATATATGGGCTGTGTACACATGTGAGGCAGGCTCTGAATGGCTGTTCCTTCAGTCTCTGCTTCAAACGTTGCCTCCATATCACCTCCTATGAATATTTTTGTCTCCCTTTTAAGGAGCTAAGCATCCACATTTTGGTCATCCTTCTTGAGCTTCATGTTGTCATAGAATTGTATCTTGGGTAATTCAAGCTTTTGTGCTAATATCCACTTATCAATGAGTGTATTTTTCTGTGGTTTGGTTACCTCACTCAGATTGATATTTTCTAGTTCTATCCATTTGCTGCCCAGTTAGCGGAATGGATTGAACAGACAGGAAACTGCTTTACGGACAGCCCCTACTCCAGTTTGTAGGGGTTCTGCATGAAGTTGACTATGCTATGTATTTTCGTGTGGCCTAAGTCCAGCCTTTGCTTGCCTTTTGGTTGGTGGTTCAGTCTCTAAGAGCCCCCAAGGGCCCAGGATAGTTGGCTTTGTTGGTCTTCTTGCAGAGTCCTTATCCCCTTCTAGTCCTTCAATCCTTTCTCCAACTCTTCCACAAGACTCCCTGAGCTCCATCTAATGTTTGACTGTAGTTCTGCTTCCAATTGTTTCCATTGGCTGGGTGGAGCTTTCAGAGGACATTTATGCTATACTCGTGTCTACAAGCATAAACAGAGTATCATTAATAGTGTCAAGGATTGGTTCTTGTCCATGAGATAGGTTTCAAGTTGGGACAGTCATTGGCTGACCATTCCCTCCATCTTTGTCCCTGCATATCTTGTAGGCAGAACACACTCTGCATCAAAGGTTTTGTGGGTGGGTAGGTATCCTTATCCATTCCTTGCTCTTAGGTTGGTGGTTGAGTGGTGGTTCAGGACTTGGGGTCCTGCCTGAAGATCCGAAAGTGCTTTGAAATTAGAATATGGTTGATGGCTTTAAAATTATTTCAATTGAATAATAGGTTTTTGCTGTGGTTTGCCCTGGAGTTATCTGTATTTTGATGCTAATTCCACTGCCCCAAGGATGCTGCCTAGTCACGTACTCAGGACTCAGGTGACTTCACCTTCTCCCCATTTAATTTATAAAATACAGGTGAGGGCAGGTACAGGATAGAAGGAGGCCTGTCATTGCATGAGAAGGAAGGATTGGGTGGGAGAAAAGTTTGAAGGAAGAGGAGGAGCCTAGAACAGAAAGGAGAAAGAGACAGAGGGACAGAGAGAGAAGCTGTGGTGGGACAATATGGAAGCTGACTTTAGGATTCCACGCTGTACCTTTACAGGATATTATGAATGTTCTTAAGGGATGGATGGTACCGGGCTTTGTATGTTTAGGTGGGCAATTATATCTTATCAATTGGGTCAAAGGTTATTGTGTTGTGTGTTCTTTTATGTGACGGTTTGAGTGTAGGAAAGTGTGCGGTGACTGGAGACACTGGACTGCCTCGGAATTGGGATGTGTTTTTCTGGCATGGAAACCTGCCTTGGGAACTATATAGGTAGAGAGATTGCTGCCAGGCTCAGAGAGAGGCCTTCAGCAGTGTGATAGGGGATGGAGCAAAGCAGGTGAGAGGCTTAGCTGACTGAGACTTAAGATACCTAACAGATACCTTGGGGCACTGCAGTGCCAGACCTAGAGTGGGTAAAAGACAGCAACATATTTTTTATATTTTTACAACAGGTTTTTATATAATATATTGTGATTACAGTTTTTCTCCACTTGTGCCTGTTATCCTAGCCTTTGGGAGGTGCAAGCAGGAAGATCAAGAATTCAAAGCTATCCTCAGCTGTACAGCAAGTTGTGGGCTAGCCTGGGCTACATTATACAATTTTTTTTTCTGTTAAGTACACTCATACATACAAACAGCAGACAATGAATCAAACAAATAAATAAACCAAACAGGGCACTGAGACCAAAGATCAATCTTTCAGTATTTTCCACTTATGCATAATCAAAAATTGTCCACGAAACACAATCTTTGTGGTACTGGTTTGTTTGTACTACATGCAAAACGAGAGCATCAGCCATGTAGCTTTTTGTTTTCTAAATACTTTCAAAGGAAACTCACACTGGCAGCCAAGAAACCTGCCCCCTGATCCTAGAGAAACTCCATTTATGAGAACAAGTAGAAGGTTCACATTTTTTACTGTTAGTTTAAATAGCTGGGCTCTTAAAGGACAGCTAGTTAGATAAATCACAATGATCTTATTTTTACTGTTTTCCTCACACTGGAAAATATTCACTATTTCCAGTTTGAGGTCATGGATAGTTTCCTTTTTTGTAATTCTTCTGCTTCTCCTTCTCTAAAATAATGTTATTTTCTCAAGTTGCTGGGGTGTGACACTACCAATTTCCTGAAAGGATGGGAACGCGATCTTCCCATTCAGTATACTGAAGAGGTTGGGCAGCACCTAATAGCTGGAGAAGAGGCTATCATTGAGTTGTGCTCTGCAATCTCCACTAGTCTTTCAGATTACAGCACCTTCGATTAGCATTCACCCAACACAGGAGAAAGGGACAAAATGATCTGTGGTATATTTCATGCACATTACTAACATGCTACAGAATTAAGAAAGAATATGCAGGGCTGTGTGTTTGAGACAACAACTTTATGTAACCCGTATCAGGAGAGCTGGGCAGCTTGAGCATGTTTTAAGGATAGCAGGGCGAGCTCATTTGTCCAAGTGTTTACTGGCTTCGAACAGAAATTTTTCTAGTTGACAAGGGGAAAAATAAAAGGCAACTGTGCTTTCATTGCTAAAGTATCTTATTGCATTTCAAAGAGTGAAATGGACATATACACAAAGAGCCTTGCGTGCACTAGCCTAGTAATTTTTTTTATGGACAAGAAATACTAGTTTACTTCCAAGACATTTAAAGACCACACAGTAGATGTACTCATTTTGCTGTGCCCTGCATGTTGCAACCATTGCCTCATGTCTTCATTTGGAGACATGGAAGTAAAAAGCTATCTTAGCAAACATTTACAGCACTCACGTATCAACCTTCCAACCTTAGGCATGTCTTCCTCTGAGAGGACATCTACATGGAAAGGGTTACAAAAGAGCTGGGCAGCTTGCTGGTGTTTTAGGGGATAGTAGGAGAGATAACTCGTCCATGCTGCCAGCTCGACTGAACAGCGTTGCTCCGAATACTTCTGAATGCTTTGGAAATTTCCTCAGCCTCGGTCACATTTTGAATATCCTTTATCATAGCACAATCTATGGATTTTGAGGTTGTATCTGGTTGTTGGGCACCAGTGAATTTCAATTAAGGTGTGCCTGACATATATTATGGTTTATTTAAGATAAGTGTGTTACTGTAGAAATGAGATGCAATTCCAAAGTAATGGGATATTTCAAAATGGTCTTATATATCCTAGAAAGCAACTATTTTTAGGAAACACATAATAATATGTAACAAATTGGCAATGTGTTTAAATAACTTCACATCCTCCAAAGGGCCAATGCTTTTATATGCACACCAGCTATGTTTTTTCTGATCAAACATATTTAATCTCCTTACAAATGCAGTGACATATAAAATGATAGCAGGTTTCAGTGGTTTCTGGTAATTAGGAAGCTCAAAACCAAATCCAAGACTAAAATTTAGTGAAATTCAAGTACATTTGGGGATATTCTTGCTAAGAATTCGTTACCATCTACCTGATACCCACCCTTTTTTACTTGTTTAGCTATTTCTATCCACTTAGTGTGTATATATTGCATAAATTATTTCAGCTATCTTTGAGGAAAACTGAACTTGCATGCGTTTTCTAGATCTCAATGTGTCTTTAAATTAGTATGTCTCCCATAGTAATTTATTGATGGTTATGTTTTGCCTTTAGTCAAATAAATAAGGATAATTGAGATACTGTTCTGTGATAGATCAGTGATAGAACAAATGGCCATAGAGTTCAGCAAGGCAATTTCATTGTATTTTAAATCAGTTTTGAAAAGCTAACTTAATATTAAATGACTAACCTTGTTTTACTAGGTTCTACTGATCAACAGTGAATGAACACTTAAATAAGAGGGCCTATGGCAGCACACACAGAGTCTGCATGGGCTCGTAGCATTGAGTGGACTAAGTGGACACAAGTTCCACCCCTAACCAAAACACTCCTCACCATTAACACTTGTAAAGAAAAAAATAAGCTTTCTCCAATGTAGTCTCAAAAGTTTGGTACATTAATCACTATTAAGGGTGTGCCCTATGCCTGGTGGTGGATGTTCAACACAAAATGGATTCAATGGTATTGTGTGTAGACTTTTTGTCTCATATTACTTTGGAGATTTTAATGTTCTTTGGTTGCATATTATGTTTTACAATTTTGTGATGCATGTGCGTGTGTGCATGTGTGTGTGTGTGTGTGTGTGTGTGTTTTTCTGTAGTTTTTCCTTTGTTCATGTTTTTATTGTTTACTTTCTAAAGAGAGAAAAAAAGAGTGTGGATATCAGAGCGGTAGGAGGTGGAAAGGTCTGGGCTAAGTTCAGTGAATTGTATGAAAAAGCGCGCGCGCACGCGCGCGCACACACACACACACACACACGCACACACCCCTCTAACTTCTAATGTTGGTGCTATTATTAATTATCATGATATTATGGACAAGGACTTTGTGTTTTTTAGTTTTGTTGAATTGTTTTACCATGGTATTTGAAATAGTAAAGCAACTTTATGTCCATGAAAATGAATGAAAATGATCTTGATAGCATTATATGTTGATTGAACTAAGCATTTGATCTCATGTAAAATGTTTGAGCTTTATGCAATACAAGTAAAAACATTTGTATAAACAACCTATTGCTACAATATTAGGCAGGGATACAGTTGGCTACACATAACGACATGAGGATAGAGCTTCATTTTTTTCATCTTTCTCATTACGGCTAAAAGCATGGACTTCGGAGTCAAAGCTTGTTCATTACCTACAAAGTAATATGGCTGCCTTGCTTATAAATTCATTTATAGAAAGAGGATAATTACACTTATATACTAATTTTAAAAATTACATCAAATAAATTACATAGTTCAGTAGACCATTAATAAATACTAATATTGATACTAATAGTACTTACAGCAGTAGAAGTAGTTATAAGATGAAATTTTGTTTGTAGAACAGTTGATGGTTACATATTAAATTAAAATACAAATATTAAGCAGTATTTCTCACATAAAAATGCTGTTAATCTTAGAGTTCTATGAAGCATTTTAAAGAGTTTCCCTTAAAAGGTCAAAATTTGAAGTACTTTTATACACCAAAGAGTAAATGGGAAAATGGTAGAGATGGGTGCTGAACACCCTGGGAGATTCCATCTCTCACACCATTATTTTAGCCACCAAAAAAACTACTTGGGCTTATCCCAAGATCCCCTTTCTTACGGAGATTTTTTTATCTCTTTTCCTTTTTCATTTTCTAATAGTGGTAAAACTTGAAAAAAAAATGCATGCAAAGGAGACTTGAGAAATAGTGAAAAAAATGCACTGTTGTACCCAAAAATTATAAAGAAATCCCCAAGGAAGACTTAAAGTAGCAAAACACAAGACTTTAAGGAAGATCTCAAACCAGCAATGTCTAATTATCAACCTGAGAGAGAAAGAAAGGGCAGGGAGACACTAGATGAAATTCCTGCTCTCTGATTTCTCCTGACCTAGATTGCTGATGCCAGTTCAAGCTAAGTTATCTCTGAGTGGTTGATCATTTTATCAAGTGTCCATAGCTCTCACTGAGAGCAAGTCAGGAAATGATAGTATATGAAACATCTTCTTCCCCATCTGCCAAAAGCCTCTGTGTTTATCCTTTCTCAACAGGAAAGCAGGTTTCTCATCTACAGGATAAACCTAGACCCCCTTGTTATCACTCAATTCATATTTTTGATACAGGTCCAACTTGGTTACCTCATGTCATTCACTGATAATGTTTCCAGTGAGCAGCAGGTGTCTGAGGATGCTGCATGGGGGCACAGCACAACCGTGCACTGATATATAGAAAATGCATCCATGACAAAATGTTTATAAAAGACTCTACTCTTTTTCATTGTCCCCGACATATGTACCCCTTGCTTCCCTGTCCCTGAGACACCCTATGAGATTTCCTCAACACCTGAGGAAATTTCCCAAACCTGAGTCAAATAACTGACATTGTGTCAAATGTTGATATAAACTGTTATCATCACAGGAGGTCAACAGATTCTATTTTGTAACTGAATTTCAAGATGGGCTGGATAATTTTATGACCAGCAATAAAACTAATGCTTAAGAGGGCTAAGGGAAAAAGCCAATTGGATCTCCTGATTTAGGACTTTCTACCGTGACATATAGTGAGAGTTTCTCATATTTAGTTAGCCAGAAAGGACATTGTAGGTTTTCTTTCTTTCTCTTTTGTTTTTTTTTCTTTTATTGAATATTTTTTATTTACATTTCAAAAGGTAGTACCTTTCCCAGTTTCCCAGACATAAGCCCCCTATCCCATCCCTCTCCCCTTCTATAAGAAGTGTTCCCCTCCCCAACCATTCCCCTATACTGGGAGGTCCAACCTTGGAAGGACCAAGGGCTTCTCCTTCCATTGTTGCCCAACAAGGCAATCTTCTGCTACATATGCAGTTGGAGCCATGGGTAGTGGTTTAGTCCCTGGGAGCTCTGGTTGGCTGGCATTGTTGTTCTTATGGAGTTGCAAGTACCTTCAGCTCTTTCAATACTTTTTCTAATTCCTCCAATAGAGGCCATGTTCTCAATGGTTTGCTGCTAGCATTCGCCTCTGTATTTGACATGCTCTAGGTGTGTCTCTTAGAAGACATCTATATCTGGTCCCTTTCAGCATGCACTTCTTAGCTTCATCAATCTTATCTAGTTTTGGTGACTGTATATGTATATATATATATATATATATATATATATATACATATATAGGCTGTATACCCATGTGAGGCAGGCTTTGAATGGCCGTAATAATCTGATTTTCACTGAATTCAAATCAGCATACAGTTATTAAGTACATACTGTTCACAAAGCATCCTTCTAGTTCATGTTTTCATGGCATCAAGACATGTGAAAGTTAGAGTTAGGCATTATTTGATTGCAGAGGGGTGTGTATATTCATACACACTATGAATCAGGGGTTGCTCCTATGCCTTCATAATCACAGGCTTCCCCAAGATTTGAGTCAAGAGAAGGCAGGTAGTATTCTTCAAGGCAAGTGTAAGAGAGATATTAGAACCAGAAGTTAGTTTTCTTCAAATATTAATGGTGTATCCAAGCTACGTTGTAGTGTTTCCAGACACGACACAACATTGTTCCCCCTTGACAGTGCTAATGGTTGAAGAATATCTAAGGGTCTAAATTCTAGAGTTAAAGAATGCTTAAAAAAAAAAAACCAGGCTGACTTTAACCTGGTATGAGTTTCTTATCAAAGACACCTCTGAGTTTAAAGCAGCAAATATCTCACTAGCTAATTAAAAATAAATTCTGTAATATGATAAAGACAAGTCCACCTGTTAAATCTTTATCATATTTGAAATAATTCACTTTTGCACACAGTTTAGACTATTTCTGACTAGAAATATCAGGGTGGAGAAGCAAAGTTATGCCAGAAAATATGTCCTTGGGAAGGGGAGGAGAAGAAGGGGCAGAAAACATTGAATTGCATATGTTAAAGGTGAATCCCGAGGGTCAGAAATACAGCTCTAGATACCAGCCACTCACTGCTTGAAAGGCAACAGAAGATGGCGAGCTGTTTCATTTTATCAGTGAGCAAAGGGCAGACAATAGTAAAAATGCCTTGGCAGATTGCGCTGTGAGACTAGGGAGTCCAAAACGCTGAGGAAGTGGCTTTATGTGATGAACATTTCACCACAAACAAATTCTCATATGAAGCAGAACAAAACAGCTACTATATAACGTTGGAGGATTGAATGGGATGTGGAATGTCAAAAACATAAGCTCCCGATTCTGAACAGAGAGCAAGCGAAAATATTTCAGGTAAGTTGGTCCTTTAATAGAGATTTAGAGGATAAGTAGGAATTCAATTGAAAGAGGAGACATTAGTGTGCTGGGTTTCCAGTGTAAGGAGATAACATATGGCCTTAAAAGAAAATAGTCACCTGCTCCTGCTGTCCAGCAAATGATGGGTTTTACAATGAAACTGAACTATAGCCTCTTTGTTGGCAAAGATGAGTCTGAAACCTAATCTCACATTTGTAATTTCTTCAGCAGACAATGGGACATTTTTTAAATAAAGGAGGGTGGTGAGATAACGTGTTATTAGGGGCATCATGCTATAAACTCTACAGGCAATATGGAGAATTAAGAAATACATCACCATCCTTACCTACAAAGACACCTCTTCTCACTTTGCTTAACAACGTCGAGGCATTCATTATGTGCTCTGGGATCACTGTGGTGGTTGAATATGCTTAGTCCAGCAAGTGGCACAATTTGGAGGTGTGGCCTTATCAGAGTAAGTGTGGCCTTGTAGGAAGAGTCTCCATGTGGTGGTGGGCTTTGAGAGCTTACTCTGAGTTGCCTGGGGATGCTCTTTTTTGCTTTCGGAACAAGATGTAGAACTCTCAGCTCCTCCAGCTCCATGCCTGCCTGGATGCTACCATGCTCCTGCCTTGATTATAATGAACTGAACCTCTGAAACTGTAAGCCAGCCCCAATTAAATGTCCTTATAAGAGTTGCCTTGGTCATGGTGTCTCTTCAGAACAGTAAACCCGTAAGACAGTTACACATTCAATTTATTCAAGGAAGCCTTCCCATTCCTCAGACATGAAGTATAACTAAATTATAATTATCATTGCATTGTCAGAATTTTCATTAAATAACTATGAATGTGGCCTAACACAAACTTGTACACCAATGTAAAAGAATGCACATTTTTTGCTGCATTACTTTTTATTACTGTTTTTGTAACTCAGTTGCTCAGTTCTTGAGCATAGTGAATACTGTAAGAAGACAACTTCACGCTGCAGTGACAAAAAGGATGAACACCCCTAAATGAGACCCTCAAGTCCATTTGAAATCCATTCCCTGCCTATTTTCCATTTCCTTCCTTAGGCATCACCTCTACTGGGTACTTCATCTAGACTCATAGGAAAGTAAATGAATAAACGTATGAGTGTTTTGAAAATGAATTAGTTATCCTGATTGTTAGAAGAATAAAGGCAACCAGAACGGAAATATCAGGAAATGTTAAGGAACAGATATCCAGTGGGAGACGGGTGAACCGCAGAGAAGGATGGAAGGAGACTGCTAAGACAGAGTTATTGCTGCAATGATCAATACAGCTTATATATTATATATTCCTCTCATATATAATCTCTTTCCTTTATGAGTTTTGACTGAATTCTTTATCAACTCTTTATTAAGTCTTTAAATTTGCTACAACCTTTCACCCCAGCACACACACTCACACCCAGGTTGATTTCAAAGATGGAAAGGTGGAAGAAATCTTGGTACCAAGTATTATGGACTCATACTCTTAGTAGTGTTCTTAATGTCTTAAAATTCTAATGGAAAAAGAAAATAGAACTGGAATTAAACTATTAAACATAGTTGACAGCCATAAAAGCTTGTCACTGGACACCTTCCCATTTAAGTCTCTGGATTCAAGATGTAAGTTTTTAAAGGAAATATTTGATTAAATAATTTCCTAAAACAAAATTACCCAAATCTGTAACAATCCACAGTGATGGCAATATAGTGATAGATTTCTACTCCATTCAAGAGGAATTTGCTTGATCTGTACCCAGGTGATGAACCTTCTGGGTATGGGATTTAGTTTAGAAATTGTGGTTTTACTATAAAGATATTTGTTTTGTACAACACGTATTAAATAGATTATTACAGGTATGTCTATTATAATGAAAATCCATTATTTAAAGGAAAAAAGACCAAATTTTAAGTCTAAGTTTTCAACAAGTTTGTTCTCACAGGGAAAAAAAAAGAAAAACATCTGCACAATTCAGTAGGCAACTATTAGAATGAAGAAAAACTTCCATACTTGTGACTTAGAAGTTGAAATAATTAAATTCTTAATTTAGAATAGAATTATTATAACTGGTTATATTTTCCTGCACATTAATCTGACAGAATTTTGTATTTGGAAGATTTTTGTCTTGTGTACCCACGCACTTGGCGATTTAGCCATTGAATATGCACCTGCTTCTCAGATTGGCAAGGCAACAATTTACTGTGAAGAATCAGGCGTTTTGAATGACTAATTGGTTACAGGTGCAATGAATTACCCATCTGCCTTAGAGACCAACTCCACTAGGAGGAAGGGAAAAATCCCCTTTCTCTCTGTCACTTAGGGAGTTCATCAGCACGGGTGTTCAGTTGTCCAATAGCACATCCACAACAGTAGAGTTCAATGGTACGTGATCCTTACCTGGAATCAGTGACTTCTCTGTTGGGTGAGTAACAGAAAATAAAGCTTGTTAGACAGAAAAAATATTTTGTTTCACACTGTTATTATTACCTTTTTAAGAGCAAGGTCCTGATTAATTGCTCTTTGAATTCATGGAAATTTCTGAATCTCTCAAAGGAGTGGGGATGGGAATGACTAACCAAACGAAACTGAAAAACAAACAAAAACAAACAAACAAACAAACAAACAACAGCAAAATGATGGGACAATGAACAATAGCAATGCAAATCAGAATCTGTCAGAAGACCATTATAAACCCACAAGTGGGTTTACATTAGCATTTATTCCTACTTCAGGTTTAGGTTTTATTTTCTAGATTTTTTTTCAGTCCAATTTTCAAAATTTTCTGAAGAATTCCGATCTCAGTCATTGAGTCATAGTACTTATTTTGATATTCCTATTTTCTAACTGATGTGATTTTTTTTTTTTAATGAGAAGCAACAGTTTCTGGTCTTTGTTGGTCACCGTTTCTTGGCTCCTGGAAGCAACAGTGAAAAGCTCTCTTTGACTAGGAAGAGACAGCAGCATGTGTTGCCTAACAGTGGGAAACTTTTAGGCTTACTTGGATTACTTTGTATTCGTGGATTTTTGTCTTCTTCTATATAATTTTCTGCTTTCTTCTGCTTCCCCATACTTCCATAAATTTATGTTTCATATATTATAATTTAGCCTATCTAATTTTAATAAATCTTGAATACTTAGGAATTCCAGTTGAAATACTGTTTTCATCTTCCAATGCAGATATTGTATCTCTATCTGTGTGAGAGGCACGTCATTCTGATGAGTGATTGCTTTACGAAGTTCTTCTGCCTGTCCATGTTTGTCTTAAAGGATTGATAGCATGAAAAGTAGTTTTGTTTCAAGAAGTGGTGTGGAAACATTCAAAATACACAGAAACAGTCCATCCCCTTTTAATAATATATTCTGAAATTTACTTGGTTGAACAAGTTAGTATTTGGTGCTATACAGTCAACAAAACAATTATTTGTGTGTGTTCTGCTGCTCTGACATTGTAGCTCTTCTACCAAAGCAGGTAACAAGAAAAACAGGCAGCCAGGAAGAGCTCCTCAACGTACTTTAGATATGGAGTGTTTTAGAGTTTCCATTGCTTTGAAGAGACACCATGACCAAGGCGACTCTTATAAGGACAGGATTTAATTGGGGCTGGCTTACAGGTTCAGAGAATCAGTTCACTACACCAGGTCAGTGTCTACACAGCCATGAAACTGGAGGAGCTGACAGTTCTACATTGTGTTCTGAAGGCAAATAGGAGAAGACTGACTTCCAGGCAGCTGGGACAAGGGTCTTAAAGCCCATGCCCACCGTGACACACTTTCTCCAACAAGGCCACACCTACTCCAACAAAGCCACACCCCCTAATGGTGCTACTCACTAGGCCAAGCATATTGAAACCACAACATCATAGATGGTTAAAAATGGATAACTTTAGATACTAGTTCTCATTTTGTAAGTGTTCTAGATGTCTTTATAAAATATTATTTATTACAAAAATTTTTGAATGATTTTTTTAGAACCTAGAAAGTATTAGATTGAGTTTCTAAAATTTCTCTTCTTTTAATTGATGTGATTTTATGTATAATTTCCATTCATCAAAAAAGGATGATACAAAAAGATACTGAATAAAATTTCCTTCATCTGAATGATTTGCTTGATTTTTACATTAGAAAACTAAATTTCAGAATTTCATATTATCTTTCTCAAGTACATATTAAATTTCATCCCAATGGATGTTTACATAATAAAAGTGTTTCTCATAAACTCATTAATTATTTTTTTAACAAATTTATATTTTCTTTAGTCATTTCATGCACAAGTAAAATACAATTAGATCACATGTACAAACTATCCCTGACTTTTCAACATTTTATTTCAAACTTCACTTCTTTTTCTTTTTAAGAAATCACTTTAAGTCCAGTTAGTACTGCCTATGTACACATAAGGTAGGGAACCATGCACAAGAGCATAGGTTGTTACCATAGGCCACCCTTGAAGAATGCTGATTCTCCTTCACTTAGTAGCAATCAACCATCTAGAGATACTCATCTAGGAAACAGAGCCTTATGACCCAATTTCCTTCCATTCTGTAATATTAACTGACTTGATCTTGTTCAGATACTATGCAGGAAGCCACAGCTGCTGCAAGGTCATGTTTTCAATGACCTTGACATGTCTAGAAATAATATTTCATAGCAATCTTCCCCAGCTTCTTGTTCTTATAGTTTTCCCTCTCCTTTTTTCCAGGATACTCCTTGATCTTTGAAGGTAGGACTTGGTAGGAATATCACTAATTTTAACCATCATTCACAAAAGCAACATGTGTCAAAAAATTATCCAAAATGTCTGAAGATCACTGTACAAAATTATAGCATATTTAATTCTAATAAAAAGTTCTGGAAATATTTCAGAGTTATTCAGTAATAAAAGAAATGTTTCTCCATTTTCATGGATACCTTTTCTTTTGTATTTTAGTCTGTGAAAAGTCACATTCTTCTGTGGTTATTCTTAGGTGCATGCAAGTGGTCGTCACCTGCTAATGAGGTGAGATTTTCTTACCATGCATTTGTTATAGTCTTTTGAATCATTATTCTTTCAGTGGTTCTTGAACACCTGTGGTAGTGTCAAACTCAGAAGCTATGTACTCCTACTGACTATGTATGTATGTATGTATGTATGTATTATGAATTTGGTTTGTTGAAACAGGTTTTCCTTGTATATCCAGTCTTAGCTGTCCTGGGACTGCCTCTGTAAATTAGGTTGGCCTTGAACTCACAGTGATTCCCTTGCCTCTGCCTACCAGAGTGCTGTGATGAAAGGCATATGCCACCATGTCTGGCTGCCAATTTTTTTCTGTGTTTTTTTAAATTGTCTTTATTGCAGATAGACTCCTTTAAATGAAAATGCAAGACACTAGAAAATTAAAACATCTCTGCTGTGTGAAATCATGGTTAAAATGCTCGCACGCATCCTTTATGACTTTTGTGACTCTGGTGCTTTGTGCAATTTTGCATTTGTAGTATTAGTATAGCAACTGCTAGTCTTTTCACAACCACAGATTTATTCTACAAGGAAACTGGTGTAGAGAGAAATTATTCGGCTTATCAAAAGTGCTGATAATAGAAATAATAGAACCAGAAGAAAAATCTGAATCATCCATATGGTTTATTTGTGTTGATTTTGGTGTGTGTGTGTGTGTGTGTGTGTGTGTGTGTGTGTGTGTGTGTGTGTGTGTGTGTGTGTGTTGGGGGAAAGTTCCCACCAGTGTTTACCTCTCATGGTTTACATGTGAAATCCAAAGGACAACATTTAGGAATCTGTTCTTGCTATTCACACTTTTGAGATAGGATCTCATTTGCTGCTTCTGTTCCTCCACTCCAGGCTTGTTAATTTGCAAGCCCCTGGCTGAGTCTTCTGTCTTTGTCCTCTTATCTCCCAGGAAGAGTGCTGGGGTTACACTGCATCTTGTTTCAGAGGACTGAACTCCAGTCTTCAGGCTAGCAAAGCTACCCCCCTTAACCCACTGAACTTACATGATTTTGTTTTATTTTAAATCGATTAAAAGTTCCCAGACTGTTACTATTTCGTTTAACCTAACCTGTGCAGATGCTGGTACTCTGCCAGTACCTTCTTAGCTGTCCAATTCTCTGATCTCATGATAAACTCAGATCTCAGAGCAAGACTTTCAATCTCTGAGACAGTTGATTATACCAAATGTTTAGCACAGAGCCACTAGCTGGCTCCGGGCTATTGATGATTTTATTAAACCTTCCCCAATCTATTTATTTGCACAATTTCAAATGGGAAAAAAATGCATTGGAATGAAACATCTCGTTTTCTTTACTGTCCCAGGCAAAACAAGGCAACGATGCATATCCCCAATTTAGACTAAATGAAACTAGCCACATTTCCAACAGAAAAGTCACATTGTGAGTTTAAAACCACATTAACCTAAAGGAGACATTTTCTCCCTGTCTGTAAACAGCATCAATTGATGGTGCTGTGGTCTGTGCATACGGACCAAAGTTTGTAAAGCAACTTTCAAGCTCCCAAATACCTCCCACACCGCCTTGCTGCTTTTTCCCAGTGTGCGAGTGTTTGTCTCTGTACCAAGTACATGATGGCAAACAAATAAAATGTGTCTTATTGAATTACCTTGATTGCAGTATCGATCAGTTTCTTGTGCTTTTATTCCTAAGAATAGCAGCAAAATAAAGCAGGCAAGCAAGGTTTCACTTAACAGATAGAAAAAAAAAATGGATTTTAGGTTTGAGAAGATATTTGTCCTGTTAAGAAACAAGTAAGAACTTTTTTAGTTTAAAAGGATACATTTCTTTTGTAATTGGGGCAAAGCCAATTAATCACAAATGAATTGGATTTCATTTTCTTAGAATCACAGGGCATGGTGACTGAACGGGTGGGATATGTGGTTTAAAGTATGTAAGGTGCACTGGACCCCTTTTTAATTTGTTATGCTCTATATAGTTACAGGTATTACATTCTTAATAACTGATCAACATTTTAAAAGTAGGTTTCACAAGAAAAGTAATTAAATTTTATAATTGAGTTTTAGAGAGTGTGTTTCTACAGAAGTTCAGTTACCGAGACTCCATTTTCAATTGCCATCTACTAAAGTTCTTTTCCCCTTGCTTCTGCATCGTATCAGGCACTCAGTTTTCCAGATTACCTTTTGCTTTTTGAGGCTCATTCTCAGTCTTAACTGTGTGTGTGTGTGTGTGTGTGTGTGTGTGTGTGTGTGTGTTTGTGACACACACATGCACACATGTTTGCCTGAGTGCATGTGTAGTCTGATGAATATTCATGTGAAGAACGTAGATCAAAGTTAAGATGTTTCTCTTGATACCTCTCCATCGTCATTGTTTAGAACGACCTAGAACTCCATCAACTCAGCGAGGCTTCTTGGCCAGTGACTTCCAATGATCCACCATCCTCTGCCTTCCCTCTCGTACTGGCGTTCCAAACACATGCCTTTGCACTTGATTTTAATATGGATGCTGGGAGCCATATGCAGAACTTCAGGTTATGTGACAGGCACTTAATCAACTGAGCCATCTCCCCAGCTAAGGTTAGTTCCTCATTCTCCATGTCTGTTTAAGAATTTAGATAAAAACCCATCTCTTCTTTATTAGTAGTAGTATGTAAAATAATATCGAGACTGTGTTTCTATGCTCTATGCTCATAGTTAACAGCATGCTCTTTTATAACTTCTCATTGGAAATGTTTGTGCTCTGAAACATTTTATGAATTATTAAACATAAATCATTTGTGCTATTGTGCTTCATGAGTGAACCATATGTTGAATTTTAATGGTGCTTAAATTTAGAAACCAAATAATTTAATACAAAACTATGATGCAGCTAACAAACTACATCAGTAAGTCATAAGATTGCTATGTAAGGTTAAGTCACAACATTCCTTATGTTTCTATTATCTATTTATTTATATGAACCTGTATTGTATCTATCTGCATATTATACCTAAAATAAAATGATTTAATTATCTAGCATATTTTATATGATGATAATCATGTAGACAATATAGAGAGTGAAGTTTATAAAGCAAGTACTCTAATTACTGGTCAACTTTGATAGGAAATAGAAGTAGAATATATGACAGATTACAACTTGAATATACCTTTGACTTCAAGAACCAGAATCTCTGGGGACAGTTCAAAACTTGTCTTCCAGTGGGGTTACCCTCCCCTTACTGAACCCTTGAGAGTTCCCAGAGACTAAGCTACCAACCAAAGAGCATTCAAGTCTGGTCCAAGGCCCCCACCATACTATATCTATCTATCTATCTATCTATCTATCTATCTATCTATCTATCTATCTATATATATATATATATATATATATATATATAGAGAGAGAGAGAGAGAGAGAGAGAGAAAGCAAAGGGCTGTTTGGCTGTTTTTCGTTTTTTTGTCTGGTCTTAGTGGGAAAGGATGCTTCTAATCCTGTAGAGATTAAATGCCCCAGGGAGGGTTGAGGATGCCCAGGGGATGGAGACCCACTCAGAGGTGAAGGAGAAGAGGGATGGGTGGAAGAACTCTGCAAAGGGAACCGGGGACAGAGAAACATTTGGGATGTAAATAAATAAAATAATTAATTATTAAAAAATGTTGTGCAGGGGGCTTGTGCGATAACTCAAAGGTTAAGAGCATTCTCTACTCTTCCAGAGGTCCTGAGTTCAATTCCCACAACCATATGGTGGCTTATAACCATCTATAATGAAACCTGATGCTTACTTGTGCAGGCATATATGCAGACAGAATACTGTATATATAATAAATAAATGTTAAAAAAATTGTATATGTTTTGAATGAGCTTTTCTCATGACTTGAAACAGACTGTTTGAGAGAAGGGAAAGGTCTATGTTACCTGTGTTGTTCATTATCTGACATTCTTATGACTTCTTTCTTTGAAAACCATTATAATGTTTTTTTCTGTAAGCCTGTAAGCAGATAGCAGAGATGGAATTTGACACCACATTCACCCTAAGGAAATGGAGGAGTTTACAACTCCCTGCCTGTTCTATTATTAGTATATACATCAGGAAAAATGAACTTTCCTTAAAACTTTATAGGGCCTAGGATATGTTGTTGGGAAGGGAAGTTGGTGCAAAAAAAAAAAGTCATTTAGTGGGAATCTGGGCTCAGCAGGGTTGTCTGGGGTTGCTAGGCAGTGAAAGACTCTATATAAAAGACTAGAAGGTGGGTAAGTTGCCTGAAGCAAGGAAAATGGATCTTGTTCCAAGATATGGTCAAGGTTAGGAGCTTAAATTGGGGTTATGAAAAATGTGATCATCTCCACATGCACCAAGTTAGCTGTAACTATTTTCCAAGCTTAAAGCAAATGCAAGTGAAAGCCTAGAACCTCCTTTGTTTCCTTCACTTTCCAACTCTCCTTTAAGAGCCCACTTCCTGCTGTGGTAATGGACAGAATCAGTAGGAAAGATACCACGGGAACTAAGTTAGACACGCCCACTTTTGTGTCTCTGATGCATTGTCAGCTCCCTCCCCTGCAATCCTTAATGAAGAAGACAACCTTTGCTTGTCCAAACTGTTTTGTTTGATGGTGAATGTGAATGCATATACCTTACTCAGGGCGGAGCAGGGATTAAATATGTTTTGTGGAAAGAAATTCCCAGGAAGGAAAGTTCACTGGCTGAACATAGGGGGTCATTAGTATGGAGAAATCCAGGCTTTTATGCTATGTGACTGATTGCTTTGTTCCTCTCAATGGGGTGTCATGGTTCCAGATCAGATAGTTTGGTAGGGCTCCACACTTGCCATTCTCAATCCTGATCTCCCCTGAGGTTTGAGCCTGCTCAACTTTACCAGTTCTTCTGTCTGGTCGTATGCTTCACACATGAGACATAAATGTCTTTCCATGGGATGCCTATGTAATCCAGCTAGTGTATTTAAGATGGCACTCCCATACAGATAATCATAAAATTATTTACAATAATTGTTCATATGCATCTCATGCAGAATGATGTTTCAGAATAGACTTAAATGGTATAACAATAAATATGGGTGTTCATAATACTCTTGTTTATCATTTCACTATGACTTCACAGCCACTCTTCTTTTATTGTCTTCATTCATGAGTGAATTTACTTATACTAATGTTTATTCTCCTGTGTGTGAGTCCAGCAGTTCACGCATCCTGCCAATATTGATTATTCTTGGGTTTTGCTGTAACTACTTCTTAAGTCTTCTCTTTAATTTGACTATACTATCTGTAAAAGTAGTCTGGGTTTTTATTTTGCTTTTCAATCATGTCTGAGAACTGCAGCATCTCACTCTGTGCTTGATTGTAATATAAGCTAAAGTTGCTTATCAGTCAATTTTTAATAACTGTTTTAGTCAATAATCTATTATAACATAAATGAAATATTTTATAAATCAGAGAGCATGTAAACCAGGGTATTATGTCCAAGTAAGTTCAAAGACAAAGGCTACAAGTGGGGTTTTTTTAATATTTGAGTTTTTTATTTATATACATTTGAAATGCTATCCCCTTTCCCAGTTTCCCACCCATAAACCCCCTATTCCATTCCCCCTTCTTCTATGAGGGTGCTCCCCCACCCATGTACCCACCCCTTCCTGCCTCCTGGCCCTGACATTCCCCTACACTGGGACATCTAGCCTTGGCAGGACCACAGACTTCTATTGGTGCCCAACAAGGCCATCCTCTGCTACATATTCAGCTGGAGTCATGGTTCTTTCTGTCCATGTGTACTCTTTGGATGGTGGTTTAATCCCTGGGAGCTCTGGTTCATTGGCATTGTTGTTCTAATGGGGTTGTAAATCCCTTCAAGTCCTTCAATCATTTCTCTAATTCCTCCAATGGGGACCCAGTTCTCAGTTGGTTAAATGGTTGTCTGCGAGAGTCTACCACTGTATTTGTCAGGCTCTGGCAGAGCCTCTCAAGCAAACAGCTATATCAGGTTCCTGTCAGCATGCACTTCTTTGCATCCCCCATAGTGACTGGGTTTGGTGGCTGTATGTATATGGGCTGGATTCCCAGGTGGGGCAGTCTCTGGATGGCCTTTCTTTCAGTCTCTGCTCCAAACTTTGTCTCTATATCTACTCCTGTGAATATTTTTGTTCCCCCTTCTAAGAAGGACTGAAGCATCAGCACTTTGGTCATCCTTCTTCTTGAGCTTCATGTGGTCTGTGGATTTTATCTTGGGTAATTCGAGCTTTTGGACTAATATTCACTTATCAGTGAGTGCATATGTGTGCTTTGTTTTGTTGTATGTGTGTGTGTGTGTGTGTGTGAGAGTGAGTGTGTGTGTGTGTGTGTGTGTGAGAGAGAGAGAGAGAGAGAGAGAGAGAGAGAGAGAGAGAGTGAGAGAGAGAGAGAGAGAGAGAGAGAGAGATTATGTTATCTAACTCAGGATGATATTTTCTAGTTCTATCCATTTGCCTATGAACTCCATGAAATCATTGCTTTGATAGCTGAGTAGTAGATGTAACACATTATTTTCTGTATCCATTCCTCTGTTAAAGGGCATCTGGGTTCTTTCCAGCTTCTGGCTATTATAAATAAGGCTGCTATGAACATAGTGGAACATGTGTTTTTGTTGTATGTTGGAGCATCTCTTAGGTATGTGCCCAAGAGAGGTATAGCTGGGTCCTCAGGTAGTAGAATGTCCAATTTTCTGAGGAACCTCCAGACTGATTTCCAGAATAGTTGTGCCAGTTTGCAATCCCACCAACAATGGAGGAGTGTTCCTCTTTCTTCACATAATCTCCAGCATCTATTGTCACCTGAGTTTTTGATCTTAGCCATTCTGATTGGTGTGGGATGGAATCTCAGGGTTGTATTGATTTGCATCTCCCTGATGACTAAGAATGGGACTTTTATGCAAGTGTCTGAGAGTATTGTTTCTATAAAATCTGTTTAGGAAAGATGCTAATGCGCTTTAGTGAATAAAAGTTATTCTAGCAAGAAAAAAAAAGAGAGAACAGATAAAAATGTTCATAATTGCAAACCTAAGGCAAAACAAAAGTGAAAATAAAGATTAAACATTGGATGGAAATGTTGTATACCCTGGCATAGAGAAAAGGTGCAGAGAGTAGTACAAATTGGAAAAGTGCACAAATGCTGGTAGATTTTAGTTTCCTGTTACATACTATTGTCTCATTAATTGATCATGTACACATTATTAATTCAAGACATTAATGGGAAAGATTGCAGTTGGTACTGCTGTTATTACCAATCCCATAATGAACTACCCTTCATAAAATAATAATGATAGTAAGAATTGGATTAAAAAAAACCATGTGGGATATATGAAATGTCCTGTATATACTGTCCTCATAATTTTTGTGATTTATAACTACAATTACATGAATATGTCTATATGATTGTCCTATTAAGTCTATTTTCCTGAAAATGCCCGATATAGTTTTGATAGAGGTAGTAACAGAAAACATGTCCGATTGAGGTGAAGTAAAAGCATTCTCAAGCATATGATTTTCTGTCTTGAAGCATGGATTCACTATTAATTATCAGTTCAAAGAACCATAAGCATACAGGCTACTTGTTACTAGCTCAGTTATCTCTTATTATATGGAACAAACATTTGTGTGTCCTGTTAAAGTCATGTTGATTCAGAAACTAACAATCGTTCAGTATATATTGTCTATTGTCTTTGTTGGTAGCCTACCTGCAACCCACCCTAGCTGAGACAGAGAGGTAGACTCACCACACACAGTAATGCAGTAGCGGTCTTTGCAATGTGCTTTTTAGATGTCCTGCCTCAGTATTTGATACACTTAAGTGCCTTTTTGAATAAATAAGGTATGTAGGTGCACTGTATGATCTTTATCTTTAAAATAAACAAATTGAGATTTAGAAATACTCCTTTTATGGTATGGAAGTGTCGGGGAATATAAGAAATAGGAAAGTAATGTTTCTTCTGGTTCCCAGTCCAGTGCTTTTCACTATATATTACTGTTATTGTGAATGTGAGGAACTTCGTTAGCTCGCACTTGTGGTCCTAAATGGCACGTATGTTGCTCTTAGAGGAAAGAAGATTGCAGTATACTTATCCTTGGTCTAGAAATAAGTTCAATAGCCTCCATGTATGTATGTTGGGAGCTGATAACAGTGAAAGAGTAATAGTTTTCAGAGGGGTTGGGCTAGATTTGAATCAACAGCTGGCACAGGAGTACATCTCTAGTGTGTTTGCCAGACCTAAGAACCATCTGGCACTTAATAGTTCAGCCTAAGTATTTCTCCTGCTGATTTTCTCCAATCATGAAACATTTCTAGATAAACTTTCAAATAAGCCACAACTGGTACATTGCTAGCTTCCCACAGAGCATGAGACAGAGGATAATCATGTCAAGGATGGGAAATCATACACTTGCATAAATGCTTTCTTAGAAGCAAGTTTTACTCTTTTGGGAAATACATTAAGTCATTAATATTGCTTTTATAATATTAAGATTTCTTAAGTAGGGAAAATTTTAATTTTAGTTATTCACACAAAGTGTATTTTTATAATTGGAGAAATATTTTATTTACTTTCACTTATATTTTAATACATCGAATTAGTCTTTTCCCTGAACAAATTTTCTTTTATTGACTACAATTCCATTGTTTAACCACAGAGAAAGTAATATGCCATTCAAGTTCATCTTCAAGCTCTTACCTAAGTTGATACTACAGATCTTTAATTGGAATTGAGTATAATTACAGGAAATCAAGAACAAAATACTCTCAGGAATTCAGATAAAAATACTGAGTAGATTTGCTGGGCATGGGGGTGAAATAAAATACAGGCAGTATTCTTGTGAAAAATATCAGTATTTTAGAAGAAAAGCAACAGACAGCATGCAGATTAACATACAATTGACATTGCAAATAGTGTCCTGTGAAATGGTTTGAAAATGTCTTATACGGTAATAAGTAAATGAAACCCTAAGTGTATTCGAGCTCATGAATCAGTAGATGAGATCCAAATCATAAGGAGCAGAAGAGAGGGATAGGCTCAGCTAGCGCTTCTGCTTTGTGACACCTCTCACAAAGGCAGAGTTCTGCACGTCCAAGGAACCCAGAGAACTGAGGACTTGCCTATGTTGACTTTAGTGAGTAGAAATAAAGGCTTTCCCCCAAAAATTATTTAGCACTTTAATATGTGTTTTGTACTTTAGCCCTCATACTAGATTATCAGGATTTTACTGGGCTACATTACAGTCTACTGCAGTAGGCAATCATTAAATGTATTGAAAAAGTATAAGGTAATTGAACATGTATTTCTAAAATGCTGCTCGGTGGGGAATAAGTGCAGAGTGGCTGTATTTAATAATCTAGATGAAAGAGTATTTAATGAGACTGCTGGATGTGATGCATATTCTGCTGCAGTCATTGCCGTAACAGACATCGCCCAAATCACAAGCACTTTTTTAACATGCTCAGGGAAATGGAAAGGCTTAAGGCTTGAACGGAACACTGGGACTATATCTATTCCATGCATGCCTTCTTTCTCCTGGGACTCACAACTTATCTGTGTGTTGTTCTTAAGGAAAATGACTTTAACATCAAAAGTTTGTTAAAAACATGTAAGTAAATTAAACCACATGCATAAATTTGTTTTCCAACAGCTAGCGAAAAATCATATAACCATGCACATGAGTGAGAAAATAAAATGTGGCTGTTTTGTTGATTCATATGGCAAAAGCATATTTTGATGAAAATATATGCATAATTCTATAGGATAATGGGTAAAGAATATAATCTAATGTCAGTGATTACAGTAAGTTGAAAGCACAGTATATTATGGAAGTAGTATTGAATTGGATCAGGAAAAACATGAGGACATATATTGATTCATATAATGATTAAGCATTTTGCATATACAACTGGGTAAATACAAGTATCATTTATTTATACAAGAATATTTAGATAAATGGAGAGTAGGTAGGACACTATTAAAAGTTAGGAAACCTCAAAAATTATCAAATAATCTAAAAATAAGAGAGTTGATATTAATGTTTTAAGTGAAAGGTATGTTGGAGATGCTTGTATTTCAATTTTCCCTAATACTATGAAAATGCTTGAGAAGAGCCCAGAGTAAAAAGATAACCAAGACTTGAAAGTTTTGACATCGAATAACAGTCTATGAAAAATGTCCGGAGAGAGAACGTTGAGATGATGATGTTAGTGGAGTAGAGGAACAACGTAGGTGACAAGAGACCTGAGGAGAATGAAGTGTTCAAGATGGGGATGAACATAGTGATGAGACTTGCTAAACTATTTTCTAAAAACTGAGGGCTATGCTTAGGAGTCTGTGATTCTTGCTGACTAGCAAGAATAGTTCTGTGTAACTAAAACAGGCAGCAAAGCAAAATTGAGGGAATTGAAGCATATAGTTGTGTTGTTCGTGGACTGCAGAGTTAGGAAGAAATAACAGAATTGATCATCATCCAAGGCTGTCATTTCAACCAGATCAGGGAAACAGAAGAAAATAACAGGGGAAATTGGAAGTATTTTCAAGGCCAATTTTATAAAGATTGGCCTCATAAACCATGTTAAATGAGGAAAGTTAAAAGAAGAGAAAGTATTGGAGTTCCCAGATGGGAAGACGAGCCACCCTAATTGATTATGACAGAGTGAGCTTTAAGGGTGATGACCAGAATGGAGTGTGTGTGTGTGTGTGTCTGTGTGTGTGTGTGTGTGTGTGTGTGACAGTGAGAGAGAGAGAGAGAGAGAGAGACAGAGAGACAGAGAGGAGAGACAGAGAGACAGAGAGACAGAGAGAGACAGAGGCAGAGACAGAGAGACAGAGTAAGGGACAGAGACACAGAAATAGAGACACAGAAAGAGACAGTCAGACAGACAGAGAAACAAAGAGACAGAGAGACAGAGAGGTAGAGAGACAGAACTTGGGAGACAGGGAAGAGACAGAGACATAGAGATGAGACATAGACAGAAGAGAGAGTGTGTAGGTGCTAACATTTCTGGTAATGGTATTAGATAGTTGAGGTAGATTTAAAAGGTTTTTGAAGCAGAAAATGTATGTAAAAGTTCTATAACCTATTCAGACCCTTTTGTATATGAAGATATGAGAATAGTATCATGAGATGAATAAAAGCAAAAGTGTTTTTTCAAGGTTTTATCTGAAAGAAAGAAATCAGGAGGGATGAAGGAAGGAAGGAAGGAGTGAAGGAAAGGAAGGAAGAAGAAAGAAAGAAAGAAAGAAGAAAAAAAGGGAGACAGAAAACTGGAGCTATGATTTCAAGGTTTTAGTTAGGCAAGAGTGCTATCTATACATGTAAGAAATGTCAGCGAGGAGAAAGGTGAGCTTGGATTTGAAGTAAAATGCCCTTAAGTCTAGTAGGTGTCTGTTCCCTTTCTCTTTCCTTCCTTCCCCCCACCTTGCTTTTTTTTCCTCCATAGGAAAAGTAAACTCATAGAAGCAGCCAGTGCCAAATAAAACATGTGTGCCACCTCTCTGTTCGCTGAACACTGAGGGAAAATAAATGCTAAGTACCAGCAAAATTCAGAGGAGAACATGCTCAGAAACCAGGCAATCAAGACAAACTAGAGAGGTTCCAAGGAATCAATGACGGTTTTGGAAGACCCATGTTTGGATCAGATGAAAGGCTTTGTGAATCAATATGGAAACAAATTGTGATAAGTGACTAGAGTTTTAGAGATTTAGTTCAGATTGATATAAAAGGAGATGAACCATCTCACTGTTTCATAATGTTTCTAATTCTTAAGATATATTTGCCAAAATTAGCATAATATTTCAGGACCCTTTATATTACTTAAATATGTATTTTCTTAATAGGTTGTTATAAGTCAAATGATAGAGATGTATAAGGGTGAATTTCTTCTTTCTGTAATCCTCCCAATCTTCTCTATGATAACTAACGCTGATTACTTTACTTGTAAATTGATTTATTTATATGTATGAACAACTAATATGTACAGTTAATTATATATAATTAATTATATGTTGAGATCGTTCTTCATATTGACTTTTTTCTTGTTTGTTAATATGTCTTGTAACAATCAAATCCATAACATACTGTCTTGTGATTAATTTTTTTTTCAGTTTTTTCCCATCTTTATTAAATCGGGCATTTCTTATTTACATTCCAAATGTTATTCCCTTTCCCGGTTTCCATGTCAAAATCCCCCTAACTGCTCCCCATCCCATTCTATATGGGTGTTCCCCTTCCCATCCTCCCCCCATTACCGCCCTCCCCCAACAATCCTGTTCAATGGGGTCCAGCCTTGGCGGATCAAGGGTTTCCTTCCACTGGTGCTCTTACTAGGCTATTCATTTGCTACCTATGCAGTTGGGCCAGGGTCAGTCATGTATAGTCTTTGGGTAGTGGCTTAGTCCCTGGAAGCTCTGGTTGGTTGGCATTGTTGTTCATATGGGGTCTGAGCCCCTTCAAGCTCTTCAGTTCTTTCTCTGATTCCTTCAACAGGGGTCCTATTCTCAGTTCAGTGGTTTGCTGCTGGCATTCGCCTCTGTATTTGCTGTATTCTGGCTGTGTCTCTCAGGAGCGATCTACATCCAGCTCCTGTCGGCCTGCACTTCTTTGTTTCATCCATCTTGTCTAGTTTGGTGGCTGTATATGTATGGGCCACATGTCGGGCCAAACTCTGAATGGGTGTTCCTTCTGCCTCTGTTCTAAACTTGCCTCCTCTATTCTTGTTCCCCTTTTAAGAAGGGTAAACATTACTTGTTTTCTCTGATTCCTTGCAGGGGTCCCGATCTCAGTTAAAGTGGTTTGCTGCTGGCATTCGCCTATGTAAGCTGTATTCCACATTTTGGGGAGATCTCATCCAGTTCCTTGAGTTTCATTTCTTTGTTTCATCCATCTTATCTAAGGTAATTCGAGCATTTGGGCTAATATCCACTTATCAATGAGTGCATACCATGTGTGTTTTTCTGTGATTGGGTTACCTCACTCAGGATGATATTTTCCAGTTCCAACCATTTGCCTATGAATTTCATATAGTCATTGTTTTTGATAGCTGAGTAGTATTTCATTGTGTAGATGTACCACATTTTCTGTATCCATTCCTCTGTTGAAGGGCATCTGGTTTCTTTCCAGCTTCTGGCTATTGCAAATAAGGCTGCTATGAACATAGTGGAGCATGTGTCTTTGTTGTATGTTGGAGCATCTTTTGGGAATTTGCCCAAGAGAGGTATCGCTGGATCCTCAGGTAGGGCAGTGTCCAATTTTCTGAGGAACCTCAAGACTGATTTCCAGAATGGTTGTACCAGTCTGCAATCCCACCAAAAATGGAGGAATGTTCCTCTTTCTCCATATCCTAGCCAGCATCTGCTGTCCACGGAGTTTTTGATCTTAGCCATTCTCACTGGTGTGAGGTGGAATCTCAGGGTTGTTTTGATTTGCATTTCCCTTTTGACTAAAGATGTTGAACGTTTCTTTAGGTGCTTTTCAGCCATTCAACATTCCTCAGCTGTGAATTCTTTGTTTAGTTCTGAACCCTATTTTTTTAATAGGGTTATTTGTCTCCCTGCAGTCTAACTTTTTGAGTTCTTTGTATATTTTGGATATAAGCCCTCTATCAGTTGTAGGATTGGTAAAAGATCTTTTCCCAATCTGTTGGTTGCTGTTTGTCCTAACCACAGTGTCCTTTGCCTTACAGAAGCTTTGTAGTTTTTATGAGATCCCCATTTGTAGATTCTTGATCTTAGAGTATAAGCCATTGGTGTTTTGTTCAGAAATTTTCTCCAGTGCCCATGTGTTCGAGATGCTTCCCCACTTTTTCTGTATCTGGTTTGATGTGGAGGTCCTTGATCACTTGGACTTAAGCTTTGTACAGGGTGATAAGAATGGATGGATCTGCATTCTTCTACAAGCTGACCTCTAGTTGAACCAGCACCATTTGCTGAAAATGCTATCTTTTCCATTGGATGGTTTTGGCTCCTTTGTCAAAAATCAAGTGACCATAGGTGTGTGGGTTCATTTCTGGGTCTTCAATTCTGTTCCATTGGTCTATCTGTCTGTCTCTGTACCAATACCATGCAGTTTTTATCACTATTGCTCTGTAATGCTGCTTGAGTTCAGGGATAGTGATTCCCCTGGATGTCCTTTTATTGTTGAGGATAATTTTAGCTATCTTGGGTTTTTTTGTTATTCCAGATGAATTTGCAAACTGTTCTGTCTAACTCTATGAAGAATTGGATTGAAATTTTGATGGTGATTGCATTGAATCTGTAGATCGCTTTTGGTAAAATGGCCATTTTTACTATATTAATCCTGCCAATCCATGAGCATGGGAGATCTTTCCATCTTCTGAGATGTCTTGTGATTATTATATTATGCCGTATGTTTATGCAAAAATAATTCAATGATTGGCTTAGTGGTGAACACAATGTATTTCTAAGATTATTTATTTTTAATTTATTATTTTATCATTTCTATCTTTATAGGCACTATTAACAATTTTACAAATATTTTCTGCATGGACTCCATATAGTACTGCATTTAATGTCTTACTTGTAAAACTAAATATACTGATTCAAATAAAAGAATTTTTTATTTTTCTACACATTAGTAATGTACTTAAAGGTTAGGAAATGATTTGCCAAGATACATCCCAGCACCATTTTTTTACTTCATTGCCATGACCAACTTACATTATTCTTAGTGTTATTTTCAATCTGAAATCTGTATGCCTACTTACTGATATTTATGTATTTATGCTTTTTTATATGTGTGTGTATAATGTATATGATGTCCATTATATATGTGCATGTGGATGTATGTGATGTATGTGTATGTATAGGTATATATGTATATGCTGCATGTATACACATTCACACACATACATGTATACTTGGCTAATATTCTTGCAGTTCCATTTTTCCAACATTATACAACAATTCTATGTATTTAATTTACTAGACACTAAGGATGGATACATAGTAATAATGCTGCTTTGGTGGATCTAATATGCTACACAATTATTTTATTATTAATTAATGAATGCATTCATTATTGCAATTGGAGTAAAAGGTGATGCTAAGTAATACTGTCCATTGAACTCTAACAGAGGAAGTAACAGCAGTGAAGAAAGCAATTGGATGTATAGGAATCATGGACTGAAGGACAGGTGGGGTAGAAAATGCTTCAAACAAACAGGTCAGTTAACTAGGAAAGACTGGTGTCCTTAGAACCAGACTAGTGTGTAGCCTCAGATGTATGGAATTCCAGAACTCCTGAGTTCAATTCCCAACAACCACATGATAGTGTACAACCATCGGTAACAGGATCTGGCCCTCTCTGGCACACAGATACAGCACTCATACATAAAATAAATAAATACATCTTTTTAAAAAAGAAATAGAAAAAAGAGAAAAAGAAAAAATCTACCATGACTGACTATGAATCATAAATTTAGCAAATTCCAATAAAGTCTAAAAAGCCAGTTTTAAGCAGACTATTCACTAATAAAAGTATTGCTAATAAGAAAATGCATTTTGAGAACATCTTGCAAGACAAGACAAGAAGTCATATTGAAAAATAAAAAATATTAAACATTAGAAACACAAAATGTCAGATCACATCTTAGAGAAATCCACTAACTCTTAAGAAAAGAAATGAGTGAATAAAAATGACTTCAGCAAGAAGCTGAGAAGGAAAATAATGCCCAGTTACGTTTATAGCAGTAGGAAAAGAGCAACTTTTATGTAGATGAGACATAATTTTGTCATTACTAAGACCAGGGTTTGCCCGTAGTTGTCAGGGTGGACAGCTTCAGTTGAGCCTCTGTGCCCAAGTAAGTGCCACGCCCCATGCTGTTCTCTCTCCATATCCCCACGGACCTTAGCATCCTCATCGGCACTGATGGAAAACACACATGTGCAGAATAGATCAATTCAGTAATGCCAGTGGGAGAAGACCCTGAGCTGAACTTGAGATGGGTTTTATCTCCTCTGAAACCTAATATAAAGGCATGCTAGGTGCCAGTCAGGACTGCGATTTTTATTTGCTTAGCAAAACTACTCCAAAGTCCTTGCACCAGCTTTTCATAGGGCACCCTGTACTGCCCATCTTTCGCCAGCCTTTTGACTGTGTGCTCTCAGCCGTTGCTAACTGCCTGAAATATTTATAGCTTTACAGTGGTGTTTTATGATGTATATGCTCCCACAGGCCTTGCTGAGTAGCGTGGCTTATGAATTTATTGAATTTCAAAACAGATTTATATATTTCCTTTTGGCTATGCTTTATTGGGTACTTACTCCTAAACCTACACTGAGAAGATGGTGCCCTGTCTGGAGGGGAACTTGCCAATCACTGCACCCTAATGAACAAAGTGAGAAAGAGCCAAGCATTTCAAACTGAATGGAAATTCATCTTCAGCTACTTGAAAAGGGAATACTGAATGCTTTCATAAGGGTACAGTATGCTTGTAAATGAGACACTTGTAGTGCACTGCCACCTTGTAAAAAGAGATGGTGATTCATGACCACCTACCAACATTCAGAGAAAGAACTTAAGCTCTGGAAGACTATGCGAAATTGCTGGCCCGGCGATGAGTAACAGGCTGTCCTAATATATGCTAGAAATTGAAGCAACACAGAACGTTTTAAATAGGCTAAAGAATTCAAGTTTAAAAAAATAATTAAGGAAGCTCTTGTCTCCCCAAAACACATTAAATTCTTGTAAGGATTCATGTGTGTGAATATGTAGCTATACATATATCTGTACTTGTATGCATTTTTATAAAAATAAGAAGGAATGAACCATTGCTATGAATAATGAAATCCTTCATGATAACAATTTTATACATCCCTTAAAATTTGAAATTTATGTTTTCTTCTAAATTTTAGAAAACTAGAACGAAAACTGTAGATTTAGTTCCTTGATCCTCTGGAGGTTAGATTTTCTTTTTCGTTCCTCTCTAGGATATAACTGTTTCAGAGACTAGAAAATAGTTACATCTATTTGATCTGAAGACTTTAGAAGTGTATCCAAGTCTGGCTCTCCCATGGTCATCTAGGCCAGATACACTAGAATGGCAATAGCACAGTTAAAGGACTTGCTACTCAGCCACAAGCAGGGGTGCTGGAGAAAGCACGTTTCAAAATCCTTCCGCTTTATTTCAGACATCTCCTTACTGAAAAGAAAATTAGCGAATTTTCTATTTGCATAATATTGGTTTGATTATGGCACAAAAACATATGGGATTCAGAATCCAGCATGTCATTGGAACAGTAAGATTTTCATCCGTCTCATTTCTGAGTAAAAATGACCTATTTTATAACAGATACAGAAAAAGAACTTCTATTTCCAGAAAAAAATCTTCTTAAAGATTTAGAATTTTTTAAGTATATCTTTGTTGTTGATTTCTGTGAAAATGCTCTAATACTATGCACCAAAAAAAAATCTTTCTTTATGGTCATATATCTGAAAAAATTATCAGATATCTTTCCTTGATGTGGATATTATTTTCTTACGATGGTCATCTTCCACGTTTACCCAAACAAGAAGAGTCTGCACTTAAAGAGGCTTCTGCCAAGCTGGACTGACATCATGCCCAGGAACAATATCGTGGAAAGAGAGAATCAATTCTCACATCCCCACCAGTTATCAACACACACACACACACACACACACACACACACACACAGAGAGAGAGAGAGAGACAGAGAGAGAGAGAGAGACAGAGAGAGAGAGAGACAGAGAGAGAGAGAGAGACAGAGAGAGACAGAGGAGAGAGAGATTTTAAATTTTTAAATAATTGAACGTTTCCTTGAGTATATTTTCTTTTAATTATTTTATTTATTTACATCCCAAATGTTGCCACCCTCTGAGTTCCCCACCCCAGAGTTCGTCATCTCATCTCCTTACCATTCGCCTCTAAGGGGGTGCCCTCCACCCCCGGACCCAGGCCTCGCCCTTTCCTGTGGCATCAAGTCTGTACAGGTTAGGCATATCCTCTCCCATTGAGGTCAGATAAGGCAGTCTTCTGCTGTGTATGTGCTTGGGTCCTCAGACCAGTTCATTTATGGTGTCTTGTTCATAGCTTAGTCTCTGGGAGTTCCTAGGCATCTTCCTTTGGGTCTTCCTATGGGGTTGCCATCTTTTTCAGCCCCTTCAATTCTTCCTCAACTCTTCCGTAAGGGTCCCTAACCTCAGTCCAATGGTTGGCTCTATGTATCTGCATCTGTCTTAGGCAACTGCTGGTAGAGCTTCTCAGAGGACAGCCATGCTGGACTGCTGTTTACAAGCACAACATAGCATCAGGAATAGTGTCAAAGTTTGGTGCCCGCCCATAGGACGGATCCCAAATTAGCCTGGCCACTGGACGGCCTTTCCTTCAGTCTCTACTCCATTTTTGTCTCTGCATTTTTTGTTCCGACAGGCACAATTCTAGGTCAAAAATTTTGAAGGTTTGTTGGTGGCACCATCTCTCCATTGGGGGCCCTGTCTATCTACTGGAGGTTGTCTCTTCTGGTTCTATCTCCCCATTGTTGGGCATTTAGGTAAGGTGACCTCCATTGAGTCCTGGAAGCCAATCACACCCATGTTCTCTGGACTATTTAGAGGTCCCTCACAGCTGCCTAATTACATTCATTCTCCTCTCCCACGTGATCCTGTCCCCCTAGCCTCTGGCCTCTCTCCCACCCAGATCCCTCCCTTTCTCTGCCTCCCATGAAACATTGGAGCATCCTCACTTGGACCTTCCTTCTTGTTAAACTTCACAAGGTCTTGAGACCCTTGAGTTGTATCAAGGGTATTCTGTACTTTTTGACTCATATCCACTTATACCATGCATGTTCTTTTGGGTCAGAGTTACCTCAATGTGAATGATATATTCTAGTTCCATCAATTTGCCTCTAAAATTCATGATTTCCTCATTTTAAGAGCTGAATAGTATTCTACTGTGTAAATGAACCACATTTTCTGTATCCAATCTTCCATTGAGGGACATCTGGGTTGTTTCCAGCTTCTGGCTATTATAAATAAGGCTGCTATAAACATAGAGGAGCATGTGTCCATGTGGTATTGTGGGGTGTCTTTTGGGTACATGCCCAAGAGCGGTATAGCTGGGTGTTCAGTTAGAACTATTTCCAATTTTCTGAAGAACAGCCAGATTGATTTCCAGAGTGGTTGCACCAGATTGCAATCCCACGAGCAATGGAGGAGTGTTCTTTTTTTTCTCCACAAGTGCTGGCTGTCATTTGAGATTTTCATCTTTGCCATTCTTACTGGTGTCAGGTGGGATCTCAGGGTTGTTTTGATTTGCATTTCCCTGATGACTAAGGATATTGAACATATTTTTAGCTGCTTCTTGGCCATTTGAGATTCCTCTGTTGAGGATCCTCTCTTTAGCTGTGTAGCTCTGTGCCCCATTCTTAAATTGAGGTATTTGGTTTTGTTGGAGGTTAACTGTAGAGTTCTTTATATATTTTGCATATTATCCCTCTATAGGATGTAGGGTTGGTGAAGAAATTTTTCCAATCTGTAGGTTGCCTTTTTGTCCTATTGACAGTGTCCTTTGCCTTCCAGAGTTTCAAGAGGTCTTATTTGTGAATTGCTAATCATAGAGCCTGAGCCACTGGTGTTCTGTTAAGGAAATGTTCTCCTGTGCCAATGATTTCATGGCCATTTTCCCCTTTCTTTTCTATTAGATTCAGTGTATCTGGTTTTATGTTGAGGTCCTTGAGCCACTTGGACTTGAGCTTTTTCATGGTGATAAATATGGATAAACTTGCTTTCTTCTACAAGCAGACTGCCAGTTAGACCAGCAGCATTTTTAAAGATAATTTCTTTTCTCCACTATATGGTTTTGGCTTCTTTGTCAAAGACTGAGTGTCCACAGGTGTATGGGGTTTTATTGATTCTTTGTATATCATTCTTCTAATTGGTCGAATTCATCCTTAAGTTTGAATATTTTTCGCCTTCTCCTAGTCCTGGGTGTGTTTGCTTCTTTCTGTTCTAGAGATTTCGAGTGTGCTGTTTGGTTGTTTGAATAGGATTTCTCCATTTTCTTTTGAAGGCATTTAGTGCTATGAATGTTCCTCTTAGCACTGCTTTATGTGTCCCATAAGTTTGGGTATGTGATGCCTTCAATTTGGACTATGGGGTATCACCACTGGGCTTGAGTTCCAGAGCTTTGTAAATAAATAACAGACAGCAACATTTTCAGAAGCAATATAAAAACGGTTGACACAGCAAGTGTGCATCCTACTAAACTAATATTTTTAACTATGGGAACTGGCTTTATAGAACAGGTATTTCAAAGAGTAAAGTTTATTTGTTCTTTCCAAATTTCTTAGTTAAATTGAATCTTTTCATGCAAATCCTTTAAGATCTCTTCAGATTCCAACCATGCCATTGGCTATGATTTAAGTATCTTCTCTTTCTGCCCCTTCTTCCCTTGGCTCTGTTGGATGCATATCATAAACAATTTATACCCTCACTTCCGCGTGCCACTAAGCACAATGTGAACTTAAACAGGCCAAAGAGAGGTGTTCTTTGGCCTCTGCGTTACTATTAACTAGGAAAGCAACACTGAGGCAGTTGCCAACATATTTGATATTGTTTCCCAAAAGACTTTCCCATATGTAGGCTACATTAGCTTTTAAATACTTATTCAATTAAGATAAATGATGTTTACATTAATTCCCTAGCCAGGCAAATAAGTCCATGCAGCATATTTTGGCAGAGAAAAAAAAATAATGTGTATTATGGGCATTGATATTATACAGCAGATCAGTCCTGAGCATTTAGAGCTGTACAAAAATTCAGAGCTTTATTTAATCGGCATTTGTAACCTATTTTTAAACAGAAAAGCAAATAAAATGCAAGATTAGAGAAATAATTAACTTAAAATTTTGACTCTCACCATTAAATTAGAGAAGAACTAATTAGAGTGTATACTGTAGGATGGTGTAGCAAATATAGGCAAACATTTTATAGGCACTTTTAAAATCTGATTTTATCAAATCTTAGATTCTTATTTACTTGCCAAGCATTTATACTTTCTTCTTAGTAAAACTTTGCAATTATCATTATGAATCTAATTCATTTTAATTGATTGTTTTAATAAACAATTCTCACCTCTAATACATATATTGAGCCATAGTATAGATATTACATTATGTCAGTTAATTATAGATAATTTATTGACAAGCAAAATAGTGTACAGATTAAAGCATTATATACAACACTATAAAATCTCCTCCGTCGACAAAATGTGTTTCGATATTGATGAGTATCATTTGAAAGACGGCAAATATGGCTGGAGAAGTGACTCGGCATATTGTTCTTCAGATCCCAGCATCAATGCCTGGGACTTCACAGCTGTCTGTGATTCCAGTTCCAGGGCAGCTGCCTTCCTCCTGGTATTCACAAACACCTGCACTGTCATGCGAATCCTAGCAACTACACGATTCCAAATACACATAAAACATTAAAGTGACTCTTCAAAGGAAAATATTGAATAAAATGTTCTCTGGTAGGAAAGATAGAAGAGATCACTTCCATGTATCTACCCAATCCTGCTAAGCAGGAACTGTGATATATACTACAGATAAATAAATGAGAAGAGTCTGTCTCTAAGACCCCTTTGAACTATATGTAATACCATAAAATTCTTAATGGAACTGGTAGCTTTTAAATTATACTTGAAAAATAGTACGCACCATGAATTTGAAGTAGGGAGATTCTGAAGGTCTAGACGTAATTGAGAAGCTAACAGTATAGCACAGGAAATAGATGACAGGAATATGAATTTGCGTAGAGAATCCATCTTCAGGAGGCAGATGTAAGAGGATTGATTGGTTTAAATACTCATTGGATGTGAGTGAGGTAGAAATGGAATAAATCAAACATGCTCCAAGCTCATCAGTGTGTCTAGGAGAATGATTACTTTGATAGATAGTGGATCTAAAAAGAGAATTCAGGTGGGCTGAAAGGGCAAGAGGTAGAACGTTGCCACTAAATTTTTAATTTTTATGTATCAGAGAACCAAACATAGCAGAAAATGCAGGCTGGCTAGAAAGGGCATACCTCTGAACAAAATCAGACCAAATGGTCTGGATTCAAATGCCTTCTTTCCTTACTAGCTGAGAAGTCATGAGCTGGTGACTTAAGTCTACATTCTACTCTCTTCATCTGTAAAGTGGAGATAATAGTAAGATACACGGAGAACAGTGAATCCATATCTTCCGTAAGAGTGTTTGGTTCAGTATGAATACTTGTGTATACACTCATTGGTCATCCTCATGCATCATTCATTCTAAATGCTAGACTGAAATAGCCAACTCACTTCTCGACATCTAGTTTTAAATTCATAATGATTGTCTTGGTGACTGACATAAATCCTTATCTAATGTTTTCAGCGTCAGCTGTTCTTCTTAAATTTGTATTTCCTCTTTCCAAAGTAAAATCTCATCAGTAGAGTTGCATGTGTTATGAAGATTTTCCTGAACTTGTAATTTTAATTAATTCTGTATCATTAAAACATCTTGCAACTCAAGAGATACACACACACACACACACACACACACACACACACACACACAAAAACATGCGTTAATGTAATCTCTCACAATCTGCTTATACTAGGCCAGTTTCTTCCCCTGTATTACCGTATGTGCAAAGCTGCAGTTGACACTACAAACCTGAATGTCTTCTCTCCATCATTTTCAATGAAACAACATATTCTAAAGACTTTTTTCCCCAAAATTTTATCTTCAGTCTGCTTTATGCTGCCTTGTGGACACTCTTGTTTAGATTATATTAATTGCCTTCTTGGCTTCTGGACTTCATACAATTGTCTAGCCAATATCTCTAAAATTTAAATCTTGTAATTGTTTCTAATGAAAACACCTCTAAAGCTTTCCGCTGTTCATTTGATGAAGTGTAACAGAGTCTTCACTGGATGATGTCACACTTCTCTGCAGGCATGGGGGCCCTATGTATTATACCAATAGGGCTCCAAACACAGCCTCTAGCCACAGCACAGCTAGTGCTTAGAACAAGAAAGCTATTGCTCTCCTCCTGTCCTCGTTTACACATTCCCTCTGCGTAGGGAAGCCACGTTCAGCTGCTTCCTTTTCCTCTCTTTTCTTGTATATATAACACAGGACCATTAATCAAAACTCACCTCAAAGTCATCTTTTCTCTAAAAACTTAACAATTATCCTTGCTAGCATCTTTTCTATACCTTCTATGTGTTCCATCCCCTTCAAAAATCCTCACTGTTATTCACATATTGGAGTACAAGTAACCCTAATTTAATCAATTTGTTTAAATGTTCATTTGAGTTTATTAGACAGTACACCTTTCAGATACACTTAGGCAAATGCATAGCACAGCCTGGCACAGAGAACACTCAGGATTATATGTTTACTGAATAAATGCTCTATATTTAAGGAGGCTGATTTGTAGGGAGCTGCGACGTGCCACGCCTCAAAGATGGCGCTGGTTTCCACCTTCCACCCTCCCAACAGTGAGTGCTCCTTGTAGTAAACAAGTCCTTATTTGGCTATGCCTGCCTGGCCTGCTAGCTTCCGCATAGTGACAGCCTATCTGCATGACCCACGTGGCTTGCTAGGATTGGCCAGCGCTAGCTATTTAAGTGTGGTGCGGGGGCTCCCCGGGGTCAGAAGATTGTATCAAGGTTCCTGAGTAAAACTGCTTGAAGAAGATCTCCTCTGGTCGTGTCTTCCTTGGTGGTCGAGGTTGGGCGCGGCACTGATTCCCTAACATATTCAAGCTAAAGATCGGGAAAAATGACAATTTTTTTTTCTTAAAAGCAAAAACTAAGAAATCTTAATTACATAACAAAATGCTTAGACTTGGTTTGAATTTCTAGCTACTAAGCTTATTTCTCTACTGAAAATGGAAAGGACATTACCAGAAAGAAAATGTAATCCTTAAGTTCAAAATAATGAGTTTACACCAATCTTTTCTTTAAAATTATTTTACCATCCCTTTCCAAAGTAGAAGTGTCATCAGTAGTGTCACATGATCTTACACTTTGCCTAAGCTTCAGATTTTACCAATTAATCAGCCTCATTAAATCACTCTGCAACTTTGCACTAGGTGAATTTTCAAGGTGGGGAAAATTATTTTTCCCTCAATTATGGGCTCCTTTCACAGAGTCCTTGAACAGACAGAAAATAATTATGCTAAACTTTGAGGTCATACTTAAAAATAAAGTACATTAAAATTATTAAAACACTCACCTTAATTCCAACAACACTTCAGCTAGAAAAGATCTTTTTTTTTTTTCCTTCTATTAGTGTTAAAACATTTCATTTTATTCCAACTCTGGCAATGTTTTAGTTAGAGAAGTATCCTACTATTCTATGAAATTAGGAGAACACAAAATCTTAAGACAGCAATACAGGACAGATACCAAGGTCCAGTGCAAATACTTCCACTCACAAATATCCACAGACACAGACTGTCAAGTTAATGACACCAAAGTTATCCCTCAGAACCACTGTATGAATTCTTAATGACTCTGCACTTCTGAGCCATAATGACCCAAGTTATTTCTTAGGTAAACACAACCATTCACTTAGTTCTTTATAGGTCAAATAAGTTATTGGAAAATTGGTACATTTGCCAGTTAATGATTCGGAATTAAATTGAAATACATTGTATAAGGGGCACCAATACACTCTGGGATTAAATCACTTAAGAAAAATGATATTGTTAATTAAAATTATGCACTACTGAGTTCATCAGCTCATGCGTGGATTGACACAGAAAGCTTAGGAAATAATGTTTTCTTCTTTGCAAATAAGATTGGAACTAGCAATGTTCGAAGACAAAAAAAATGGTAAAATGAATAAATACTTCAATGATTTGTAAAAGTAGTACGTTAGATAATGAGGGACAGTTTCAAGCTAAATGGAAGGGCTGACCCTCACACTCAAAGGGCTTCTCCTCATGGAATTTTCTATATGCGTATGTGTTTTCAGTGGGCCGTTCCCTCTCGGTCCACTGTAGCCTGATTTTCCTCTCTTCTAGCATGAAGGACACTTGCTAAGCTCCCTTCTCACAACATTATCAGCAGATAATCTGTCCACAGTTGAACATTTTAGTTAATTTTCATATTTTATCAACTGATTTTAACTTTTGTAGGCTTGTCCTCTGCAGCTATGATGTCTTAATGTCTGCTCACAGCTTTATTAGCACTGTATTCTAATTCAGAATTTCAGCTTAGCAAATGATGCCAGAGTCATCAATTACAGCTGCTAGAACATCTTGCATTTACCCCTGTGCTCCCATTTCAACTACTGTTACTAATCTACTACACCCTAGTTGTCCCTTCCCCTTCCCCTTTTAGTTCCCTGTTCCATGTCTTCCCGATGAGTTTTTTGTTTTTTGTTTTTTGTTTTTTTTTCTATAACACCTAAAAATAAATAAACTCTGCCACCACTACCTCAAAAGTTGGAAAAACCGCTCCAATGATTTTACACTTGGTCTTTCATCTAACCCAATGTAACAGTATAGTCAAACTTTCACTCACTTTCCTAACCCCAAATCACTCCTCAGTTTCCATGTTTCAGCTCTACTGTTTACTTGCAAGTGTTTTAAAAGAGAGCCTGTCACAGTTCCCAAAAGTTTATTTCAAGAGTTTCTGCCCTAAATAGTTAGGTCTTCTGCATCTCAATAGACTACTTATTCAATGGGAAACTCTTTCCATAAATCCTCTCAATCCTGTTTATATTTTTGTTATTGTTGTTTATCTATTTCCCCATTTTTCTTTTATTTTGAGATTGTAATTAATTACATCGTTCCTCCCTCTTCTCCATCTCTCCAAGGCTTCCCATATATACATCATTGTTCCCTGTCAAATTCATGTCCTCTTTTTGTAAATTTATGTATGCATGCATATATATCTACATATAATCAGCTCATTCTGTGTTATCTTATTTGTATTTATGTTTTCATGTCTGACTAGTTGGTAATTGGTATGCTCTTCCCTGAAGAAGAATCTTTCTCCCACTTTTAGCATTCCTAAATTTCCTGTAGTTCTTTCTGTAGGGTTGGGAACTTTACCCAGCCCACTTTGTTATGTCTATTGTTTTCCTTTTTCAGCTTATGTTGAGACAATAATGTTGATGAGACTCTGTGTGTATAGTTTCTGGCATTACTGGGACTGTGTATGTTTTAACTAACTATTTGGAGTTTCTAGGTTCAATTACTTTTTCAAGCATTCTTATTTCTTAAGGCATCAACATCATAATCTCCAAAATGTCAATTGCAATAAATTATGTTCAAAATCTACCCTGTGCCAAAATACTGGATTCAAAAGTTGGTTCTTTTAATGCTTTGTTGTAAATAAGCAACACTTTTTAATGTGTTTGGTTCTTGACTTTTTATTTATTTACTATAAATACTCCAATCTTCTTCTTTCTCCTTGGTTATGTCCAATGAGGTAGAATCCCTGTTGATTGAACAGACAAGTACAAAGACTAGGAAAAAACATATCCAACTTTATTTTAATTTTTACTGTAATTTAAATTAAGCATTTTAATTTTAAATTTTACATTTAGTTTCCCACATGCTATTTGAACTTTAGAAAGCTTTAAAAGTATTTTGAGTCTTATTATAATAAAATGCCTATTGTTATCATCAAATACCTTTTTCCATTTAAGATTTTTATATGCATTTAATTTGTATCTCCAATGTATAGCTTGGTTCAAAGGTTAGATTTAAAATTTTACAATTTTTCTTTTTCTTAATGGCATTGGAATATTTTATGAGAAACCTCCAGTGGAATATCTTCTGGGGGAGGGTGCTTGGGAGAGGACAGAAAATACAAACATCTTTAGCACATTGCATGATATAAAGACAGTGTAGAGGAAAACATTTTAACAAACAAACACATAAGTCACTTTCGTAGGCTTGTAAAAAATAGCAAATAAAAATCATCTTGCACTGAACCCCCAGTGAACTAGACAGTTGGGGGGAGGGCGGCAATAGGGGGAGGGTGGGGAGGGGAACACCCATAAGGAAGGGGAGGGGGGAGGGGGGAGGGGGATGTTTGCCCGGAAACCGGGAAAGGGAATAACACTCGAAATGTATATAAGAAATATTCAAGTTAATAAAAAAAAATCATCTTGCAAATAAAAATTATGTTTTAGAACAAAGCAGGAAAAGGCATAACACTGAACAGCAACAGGAAGGTATTAAAGAAACCTGAACATCACAGGGAAGGAACTCAGTGTAAAATACATCTTGGAGCTCCTGCAGTTTCAGACCTTGGGACAGGTAAAAGGGTCAGATCTATGTGGATCTAACCTGGAAGCCTCCTTAAATGAAGACTAACTCTGACAGTTTCATAAGGATCCCTGAAGTCTCCAGAATGAAAGAAAGCAATCAATAGATCCATGTATCTACAATGCCAAGGACCCACACCAATGACCAAGATATCCTCTTAGGTACAATTATGGCCCATAGCTTAAGAGTAACCAGTTGTCATCTGGTAGGACCTAAGGCCTGCTCAAGAGAAAAATCAGTCTGCCTGATACCTAGCCGACTACCTATGGCTGTAGTTGGAGAACCTACTACTACAAGGAGTAGTACAAGCTGTGCTCCCTTCTAAGTACTTACACTCGAAATAGATTAGATGTAGCTTACATCAAAAAGTGCACACCCATCAAAAAGGCTTCATTTTGGTATAATCAAGAGATCATTACAGAAAGCTACAATTAGTCAAAATGCACAGATCAAATGATTGTGGGGTTCCCACCTCCAAATAATACAATCGCAATATAACTTTCATACTGAAAGTGCAGAGAACTTCATAGAAAGGGGAGAGAAAGGTTCTGAGAGCCAGAATGCTAAGAATGAAAACAAAAACAAAATAAAAACATGAAGGCAGACGTATCTGAGTTCAAGCGAGGGCTGAAGGTGAATGTGATCAAGATGAGCTGTATGAAATTCTCTTAGAATTAATCAAATACTGTAAGATAACACAGAAAACCGAGTTTCTCTTAGAGAAAGAAAACTAAATCAAGATATTTGCAGTTTCATAGCTCTAAAATTCTACACGTAGGAAATAATTTACTGCACATACAAACACACACACACACAAACGCGCTTACTAATGTTGAGAATTATCAGACCTATTTTTCCTTTTTGAACGAGTTTCAAGAAGATTAGAAGGGAGGGGAGGTTTCAAGATAAATTATGTTTAAGGAACATGGCTTTGGTAGCTTCACGATTCTCCTCTTCAAAGCTGTATCCCAGAATTAAAAAGTGACATTTCCCTTGCTGTCACCATTCTAGCGCCTACAAAGACATTTCCACAGAAGGCTGTCACTCAGTGTCTTTTAAAATATGAATGGAGCTCAAGAGGTTATAACTTCCAGAGATGTTTTTAATTTTAATTGTATGCGATGCCTAGAAACCAGAAGAATGTGTCAATATTCGTGAATTGATGGCACTGTTATAGTTAGGAACACTTGAGACACACACTCCTATAGGAGTTCCTTAAGAGGCTTGTAGGCTACATTAGTCCTTACTGAAGAATGTGACACATATACTACCAAAAAGCATGCAAGTGGGTGTGACATCAATATAATTAATACTTATTACTTGGAAACAATTCAAACTCACAGCAAGGTGAACTAATATGTACAAAAAATAGGGATGTGTAGAAATGACATTCATGAACAGGTGGGCTACATTCTAACATAGTCAATTACTTGAGGTAGTATACAGGAACTGGTCATCCAAAAGAGACCTTTTACTTTTATATAGAGTGAATTAGAAAGGAAAATGAGGTTGACTTAATAAGGAAAGTCAATGACACAGGCAGCTAAGGAAAAAAAACAAGGTTTTTAAAGCATTGCAGATAAAAATGGAATTTATTTTAAGATGGTTTGGTTAAACAGAATCATTTTAGTAGTTACATCTGCCATGGCCCAAGTGATCTAGCCACCTTATCAAAGAAAACGAAAGCATAATGTTTGATCGATATTACAAAACAAGTCAGAATCCAGAGTAGCTATCCAAGCCGTCCAAACAAGAGGACGAATTTATCCGAAATTCAGAGCACTGTCTTCATTTCCTTTCCTTCAGTTTGAGAATGCGGCTCGGTGCCTGCATTGAGCTGAGGAAGCTGTGCAACTGGAGTGCAGTGGCCATCAGGGGTTGTTTGCTGCTCCCCATGTGCAGCTTTTCCACTTGGCCACACTTTTATTGTTGGCTACAGAGGCCCAGGTAGGGGTTCTGCTTGTCCACTGCAGAGGTTCAAGAAGGGCTTCTGTAGTTTGCTGCTCTGAGAGACCTGACACAATTTCGTATGCAGGATTTGAACCTGCTAGGCAGGCCATCGTGGCCTCAGCATCCGCAACAGATGGTATTTGCTTTGTTTAAATGTTGTAGGCCTCACATCTCCAGAATAAAATATGAGGGGCAAAGGGATCATTTCCAGCACTTTCTCTCCGCTTCCCGACAGTGCAGTTCTTAGCTCAGTGAGTTAGAAATTGTCAAGCCCAAAGAGCAGTGTCTTTGCCTTTGCAGCCTCCTCAAAATGCTACCAGAAGACAAAAATGCCTGGCAGTGATGCTTAAAATTTAATGTCATTTTGAAAACAAAACCTGCAGTTCCAAAATAAAAACGATAACATCGCAAGATAATACCAGAAATCTTAAGCAGATAGGGAAAAAACATTGGAACGCAAGTTACCCAGTCCCCACAGACTCCCCTTCACTAACCCATCCCTCCTCCCCACCTGTTTTATACAGGGGGAAAGATTAGCTTTTTAAAGATGTGTATATGATTTTCCTTCCAGGGTATTTTCGTAAGGAACATTTAAGTAAGAATATGCATAAAGATAGGCAATAAATTGGAATGAAGGTTAGGAAGAAGATAAGGCAAGGTAAATTGCATGAAGAAAACATATTAACTCTAAGGAAGAGAAAATGAAAACATCTTCTAAATGACTTTAACATATTCTGAAACCTATAAAATACCATTCATGCATAAAACGGTGAAGTAATGTACGAAGAGATTTCTGGTAAATATAAATTGCATGCCCCATTTGTGATGTTGGTTTAAGTGTGACTTTAAGTATTAAATTTAAAAACAGAATTGAAAAATCCATAGTCATAGAGAAGTGACCATCTGTCTAGCTACACATTATCTTCGAATATTGACCAAAAAAATGACCCTTACTAACTTCCTTCAGTTTTAACAGTAGCGAGTGAATTTCTGATTTCTTCTTCTCGCCTCTCCACCTTGATTCTTTCAGCTCTACCTTCCTAAGGAGAAGCCCAGAGCTTGTACTTAGCTCACTCTGCAAAACAGATAGCGGTGTTATCAGAGGTTATCAGAATGGCTCAAGACATCAACCAGGTCTCCCCTCATCCCAGCACCACCACCTCAAACATGTGTGAACACATAAATAGAACAAAAACGTAAGGGCAACAGCCAAATCCTCAACAGTCCTCACTTTTGACACAGAAATTGATTTCTTAATCAGTATATAATTTACCAACCTTGGAATGATAATTCTGATAGTGTCTGTATTCAGCAATTTAATAAATAACATTGTTATTGTTGTTCATTGTCTCGTAATTCTTTTACATGAAGACACTATAATTGCAAGGGATTGGGGCACTGAGAGATGACTTTGTGTCTTTTAAGAGAATAACAGTCATTAAGAAAGTTGTTAGTTTTTCTTTTTAATTCTGTAGTCTCATTTGTTAAAACCCTGAACCACAGTTATCAGTTCCAAAAAAAGTAAAGAATTAAAATACAAACTAATTATTTTTTTTTCTGACGATAATCTGTTGAGCTGGCATCTGAGCTCAAATAATAATTTCTATCAATTTGGAAGCAGCTTTCATATAATTTCATGGTCTATGAAAAATCCATTTGGAAACCATGTGTGACATTTGTTACAAGTAGTGAGTTTATATTATTTATCCTGTTTTTCCATTTTCAATCAACTGCCACCTACCATATTTCTAGGAGGAACATATGGCTAGCACTGCTCTAAAGCCTGTGGGATCTGTCATCTCTAGGAAGTCATTGTCAGACTTCTATAAATTTTCATTCTTCATGAGAATCCGAAGATGGTGCTGAGGTGGCCATTGGGGGTAAGACTGAAATTCTATGGCAGAGATACAAGGAACTATATATCTTGGCATTCTGTTAAAAGGATATTCACATATGCATTTAAGAGAAAATATAGTAATTGCTTAAAGTTTATCTTTGTCTTCATTAGCCCAAAAATTTTTTTTGATTCGTCTTTATGGGGACATAGTATCTACAGATTTTAGAAAACACTAACTCGTGGAAGGTAAAAGGACGAAAAGAATTTTCTTCTATTCTTCTTAATTCTATAACAATAAATATTTGTTCTTGATATGATCCTATAGAATTCTCCTATCCTATCCTATCTGTAGTATTAAGAATTAGCATAAACACATGGGGATTAACAAGTGCCTCACTAACTTTGTTTTTGACGCATAGCTATAACTAGACTAAGAGGGATTCAGTCAGTATCTTCATCAGAGAGCTCTGCTAACCAAGCCCCCTCCAGACTACACTGTCCACAGCTCATGAGCTACACAGGTTGCTTATCTCTAGCGTTTCATGATAAATATGAAAAAACACCGTGTGTGTATGTTTGTATTTATATCTGAAAGTGTATAGCTTGGCTGAAAAGTTATCAGATGGGGGCCGTCAATTTTAGTGACTCACTGTGGGCCAATGGCTTCATTTTATCAATGAAATCGAAATTCTTGAGTTGACAAAAGAATGAAAAGCTATGATACAAAGTCTTTAGGAATTTAAAATCTGACATAGATCATAACAGCAATGATAACACAACAAAAGATTCTGAAATGTTGCCTGTATTTAACAGAATTTATGCAAGAAGGTCCGAGGTCATTATTACTATTCTCTTGATTGTTCTGAATTTTACATTTTCTGATAACTACATATTAGCACTTTAACAAGCACATATGTATTATATACTACATGTAGGAATTAGCATATATGAAATAAGTTTATTATGTTATTAGAAATAAATCATTTCCAGGGAACATTATATTAATTTGTGTCTTGTAATCTAATGATGTTTTGTCTTTAAACTTGGAGGGGATCTTTAAGGATTAGGCTATACAGACAGAATCAAGGAGAGGATAATGTGAATGAGTTAATTCATCATATTTATATTATTACCCAATATCCATTTATCCAAAACTGTTCAAGACTAATGATTAAATTCTCTCTGCAAGTACAGGTTGAGAACTTGGTTCCTGTCCTAGAACATAGCAGAGCATTTTTTGTAGGACTTACTTTTATTTTGCTATCTTCAATCATATTGACAAGGCCGAACAATTTTTCTGGGCTCTGTGAAAACAATAAGCAGGTCCAGCAACACTCTGAAGCAGGGATTTCAAACTTGAGGTATTTGATGAGTATTCAGAGTTTCTGTGTTCCAGTTCTTAGTACATCGGCACAGTCTGCACAGCTCACTGCAGATGTGAAAGGCAGGTACATTAAGCCCTGGCGTGGGGTGTTCTGCACACGGATTGGAAAAGGGAATACTATGGAGACCTTAGATCACTGTAAGATGATTGGGGTGGTGGGCATTCAACCGGCAAGGAGAAGACAACACAAAGTTGCCATTGAAGGAGACAGAGTGCCTGGGAAGCTGAGGGACTTCAGGAAGTCTCAGGGGCAAAAGGATTTCAATATCCACATGTAATGCTCAACTAAGACTCAAATTACTCAAATGCTGTCTTGGTTTGGATTTTATTTCTGTGAACAGACATCATGACCAAGGAACTCTTATAATGGACAACATTTAACTTGGGCTGGCTTACAGGTTCAGAAGTTCAATCCATTATCATCAAGGTAGGAGCATGGCAGTTGCCAGGCAGGCACGGTGTAGGAGGAACTACATCTTCATCCAAAGGCCACTAGGAGAAGACTGGCTCCAGCCACCCATGCCCACAGTGATACACTTCCTCCAACAAGACCACACCTCCAAATAGCACCACTCCTTGGGCTAAATATTCAAACCATCACAAATGTGGGCAGCTAAATTTAGGCCTTTACCATTTATTATCTTTATTGCTCTTCCCATAGCAATAGAATTTTTTACTTGACACCAAGAAACTATGTAGTTTAAGCTTCCAGTAAACTTCAGCCAACCTGAGATAGTGTTACAACAGAGCTAGTGGATTTTCCCTGAAGTCACTCTAAACTCTCACTGTATTCTTTAAGTTACTCTGTTCATGCCTTTCTGGACTTTGTGCATTATGAGTAAACCCTCATGTATTGCACTATTCCATAATTTTTCTTATTAAAACATGCTTTTAACACAATATTTTCACATTCATATTTTTGCAATCATTCATCAATGCATGCTATTTTTCCCTAATATAATCCATTAGTCATGGGACTTGTAATACCCTTCACATGAAATTATTCTTGAGGTGATTCAGTCTGTCAGGCTAATGCTAATTGATGCCTTTTAGTGGCTGAAGCTGTAGGTTGGCTGCTATGTGAGCAAATGGAGAATTTACAATGCAGGTAAACAGTGGTTTTGTAAGGCGCGAAGGCTTGCGTTTGCTCTTAAATCTAATTTCCTACAGACTACACTATTTACAAGTAACCAACTTTGTACTATTTTGTTATTATTTGAACCAACACTATGGTGGCTATTAAAAAGATACATTCTTATAATTTCTTTGAAATGTTTCCTTGTGTGCTTCTAATATTTTCTCCAGAAAAGATACACATCAACTTATTTGAACTGTGAAAAAATGCATTGAATAAGCCTTGATTTTCACGCTGAACAGTCATGTGGGGGTCACCAGGGTTTCCGAATATGATTAAAGCAAATCTCTTCACTATTCTTTAATTTTTATATCTTGTTGAAGAATTATTAACTTTCATGCTACTTTGTGTTTGGCGTTTTTCCTTTATTTCACTATTTGGCTTACTGCTGCTGTCTTCCTACTGTCATGTAAAACACTAGACAAGCAGGACGAAAGAAAATCACCATGATTAGAAAATTGGGTTTACTTTGCTTAATGAATGGCACTAAAACGAATGAATGAATAAAAATAAATAAATAAACAAATAAACAAATAAACAAAACAAATAAGACTTTCTTGGAGCATTTAAAAGATCAGTCACCCACAGAGTATGACTAAAACCAGCAACCTAGGATGCACACTGTGAAACAAAGAAGATGTGTGATTTTATTGTAGGCCAACAAACGTACAGGAAAAAACATCTCTCTAGCCATAGGTAAAGTATTAGGCCACAATACAACAAAATTCCCTAGGGATCTTTATTTTTTCATTTAAAATGTTTTAGGTCAAAATACAATTATATTACCCCTCCCCCTCCCTTCCTTCAACTCACCCCATGTTCCCTGACACAATACACAGATCAACAGGTTACTGGAGCCCAACCCCAACTGATGTACCTCCAAGATTTTGAGGCAAGGGGTAAAGAGATACCCATGGCGGCATTCTTACGTCAGTCAGGGGCAGAGGTCTTTCGTTTATCCTAGCTTGATGCCTGCCTTGGCCGCCAAAGCTGTTTTATGCCTAGGACACATAAAATTCAAATCAAATCAAATCCAGGCAGCACGACATTAGAGGAGGAAGACAGAGACCTGTGTGCAGGCAGGGAGAGATGCTCACGGACCTGCCCTCCACAGAGTGGCAGAGGCAGGCCATAGACAGACAGAGTCTCGCCTACCACCAAGTAGCATAGCAAAGGGAGGATAACAGAGACATTCAGGCAGCCGTGCCATCCACAGACCCGCCCTCAGGTGTACAGCACATGCAGGCCATAGATACCCACTTGCTCTCATCTCACAGTGCAGATCAGACAGAGGATGTGACCTAGAGGCCTGCCAACTGCATGGCGAGCTTGCACTGGGACTCCCCACAGTAGGTAAGTATGTATTGGATAGATGGGAGAGAAAGAGAAGTGTAGCAGCTTGAGCTCTTTATGAAGAGAGATAGAACTAGAGTCTTGAGGGTGGAGGGGAGCAGCCTGTTGTGAGTAGCAAGTCTTAGCACCTGGGACCATGGTGAGGTCCCAGCCTGAGCTCCTGCTAGGAGCCATGTTAATGTCTGTGATTCCTATTACCACAAGAGAACTTAGGCATATCCCTGGTTGGAGCAGCTCCTGGGGATCACATAGCTGTCCAGGGTCTGAGCAGAACTAGCCCTGACCGTCACTGGTGACAGGACACTGGTGAGCTGGCCCCATTTCTCATTGGTGGCAATACTCAGAGAGCAGACTGACCCTGAATCTTGCCCAAGGAATACAATGGACCTAGTGTTGGTGGCAGGGAGTGGATGAACCAGCCCAGAAGTTATGAGAAAGTGAAAGCTGACCCTAGCAGTCGGTAAAGCTGCCAAAGGGGTCATAAGCACTAGAGAGCTAGCCCTGCCCCTCAACAACTGCAGCACTTAAGAGAGCTATAGCGTAGCCATACCTAGTGATGGGGTTGCAGGTGAGCCGGCCTCCAGTGTAATAGCACAGGAGAGCTGGCCCTGCCACTTGTCTGATGTAAGTTGCCATGTGTGCAGGAATGATGCCTTCCCTGCCTCACCTCTTGCCAACCTGTGGCACTAGATAGAGCTGGCCGTGTCCTTCACTGGCTGCAGCTCTCAGAAGAGCAGGCCCTGAACTTGCCTGAGAAATACAGTGGAGCTGGCCCTGATTGTGAACTCATGGGTGAGCCAGACCCACGGGTGTGAGAGTAGGAAGAGGGGGCCTCACCCTGTATAGGCTGCAGCACTTGAGAAAGCCGGTTTCATATCTTGACTGGGCGGCACAGTGAAAATGGTTCTGGAAGCATGGGTCCAGGTGAGCCAGCCCTACGGGCATGAGAGCAAGAGAGATGCCCCTGCTGCCTGTTTATAGCGGGATTGGGTAGCATTGCCAGTGAAGCGCTGGAGAGCTTGCCCTGGTGGTGGGGTTAAGGGAGAGCCAGAGTACTGAGCAGCTCAGCTACCACAAGACCAAGATACAGGCCCCTGACTTGGCCCGCCCCAAATCTACATCATCTGCAAATGGCTGGGATTCATTAAAGGGCCAGTACTGCTGATCCAAAGCTACAGGCTCTCCAGACATAGGGCAGTAACACTCCTGGTCGGGATCCAGTTGATGCTGTCACAGAAGCCAGAGATCTAGAACCAGATTAATGATTCATTGCAACGAACATTTGCAAGAAAAGATGTGTGTACAGAGGGAAAGACTGTGGGACACACTGTGACATACTGTAGCTTCCACGATGTTTTTCCACCTTCGTTTTCTGTGTGTGTACGTGCATGTATGTGTGTGTGTGTGTGTGTGTGTGTGTGTGTGTGTGTGTGTGTCTGTGTGTGTGTTTGCAGGGAGGGGTAAGGTTGTAAGAATGAAAAGTGAATATGAGGAGACAGGGAGATGAGTGGGACTGGAGTGCAATATGTGAAACTCACAAGGAATCAGTAAAAAGTTAAAAAACAATTTTCAAAAAAGATTTTGAAGTTAAAAATTTTATAAGTTACATTCATTAAGAATAAAATATTAATTAATACCAATCTGCAAAATTCAATGCAGCAGTGCATTAGTTACCCTAGGCATTGATTAGTGCCTAGTGAGTGGGTAACAGAGTAAGATATTGCTGTAATAATCTTCAAAATGATTGTCCTTTTGCATTCAACCCAGAGGATTCAGCACCATGCGTTTAAAATATGTACGTTTTCAATATAGTTGGTCCTAGTTTGTTTTCTTGGCTGTGGCAAAATACTCCAGGTTGAGTCATTTATAAAGAAAAGGATTTTGTTGGGGGTCCTGGTTTTGTAGAATGGAAATTCCAAAAACGTGTCTCCAGTGATGGGCTCACGCTGCTTAAAGCCATGAGGGAAAACAGAAGAGAAAAGGTACACGGGGAAAGGTCTGAGCTCTCCTGAGAGTTGTCATTTTGAGAACAAGTGGGTGATCCATTCATAAGGAACATGACATAAACCCAAACATTTCTTCTAAGCCCCACTTTCCGACACTTCCTCACTGAAACGGCTTCCACCTCAGAAACATGACAGGGGTGAGGAGTGAGGGACAGGGATGTTTAAACTGTAGCAACTGCCTTATGTACTTTCTCAAAAAATCAGTGAAGCTGGGCCTATAGCGCAACAGGTAGAATGCCTATCTTTCACGTCCAGACCCAGAGGCAATCCCTACACTGTGTATAGTGGGTATATTAGTGCCTTGTAGCATTAAGAGATGGAGATAGTAGGACCACAAGGCCAAGCTTATTCGTGGTTACATAGTAAATTCCAGGTCAGGCTCAACTACATGAGACTTTATCTCAATTAATAATAGTAAATAACAACAACAATAATAATAGCAATAATAATAGTGAGTTGATGGTATTTGTGTTTATTTGGAGAATGTACATTCTGGTTTGTTTCTTGCCTTTCTTCCTATCAATATCATATTTTATAAGACAAAATATAAAAACTCATTTCTTTTACTCTGGGCTGCTTCTTCATTATGGTTTTAGCAATACTGTGTCCTGTGCCTTGCACGAGCATTTTGAAAAAGGCTGGTCTATATCTATAAGACATGCTTTGCAGATCTTTATGGCGAGAGAGCCATCGACTTCGTTCCATGCAACATTCGAATCCGTAAACATACTGTCTCTGGAAATTTATTTAGATTATGTTTTCCTTTTCTTTCATCAGCAATTTGTACTTTCCAGAACACTAGTCTCATAGATGCGCTGCTGGGTTTAGACCTCAGCACGCCATTTGTTTGGACTGTGTGGTAAATGACAGTCTGTTTTAACGCCCTTTGTGTTCATGTCATGAAATAAAAATACAGTTGATTTGTGTGTGCTTTCCTGTAGATCCTGTAGATCCTGTAGTCGTGCTAAGCACACTGACTTTGTGAATCTTGAGTAGACTTTCTATGAAAAGATATAGTGTTGTTTATTCCTCTTTTTTTTTTTTTTAGTATTTTTTCTGACTATATTGTAGCAACTATGTTGGCTATAAATGATGAAGAAGGATATCCTTGCTTTATTTCCAAAATTTCCAGGAGAAGTTTCCAGTCTTTCACTGTGGAATACATTAGCTGGGGGTTTTTATTTTAAAAAAAAACTTGATGTTCTGAATCAGTTCCTGTGACCACTTCTATTCTTAACTAAGTATTTCTGAGTTTCTATTTATTTTTTTAATTTTTGTGTATGACTGTTTTTATTGAATATAGTCTTTTTTGAGACAGTTTGTTCTGATTATCATCTCTCTCATCCTCAGCTCCTCCTAGATCCATCCATTTGATTTGTCCTATTCGGGTTTGTTTGTCACTTATCTTTTCGTTTTTAGATCCCCTCTATTCTTAATTTGATCATTTTTTGTCATGAACTGCATTGGGTCTTGTTAGAATTTGTATAAATTGTTAGAATCTGTGTAAATTGATATGACAAGATTTTCTCCTGTGCCTTGTGTGTAGATTATTACATGGATTAATTTTGCAGTGTTGACCTAGCATCAAATTTCTGAGGAAAACTCCAGTAGTTCAGTGTCTAATTATCTTTATAAATTCCTAATATTTTGTTGAAGATAAATGTATCTGAACTCATAAAAGACTCAATATTTGCCCATTTTGAACTCTGTCTGGTTAAAGTATCTGGATAATGTTGGCCTCCCATAAGCTGAAAAGCATTCATTTTTATTCTATTTTTTTCCTGGTATTCTTCTGGTTCTGAAATCTAATTTGTTTCTTTATAGACACAGAACTCATATGCTATTTAATTTGATTAAGCTTCAAAGGAACTTTTATAGCATAGTACATGCCTTTTCTTGGTAACTTAATACTTAAAAATGTATACGCAGTGGTTGTTGTATGGAATTTTCTTTTTATTTCAGTTGAGGTATACTCATCGACTAGTATACAAATATCATATGTCTTTCTTAATTTTGTCTGGTTTAGCATTAGCTTCTAAGTTGGAAATATTGACAACTTTAATGATAAATCTGAATTTTCTGTTTAACTAAAATGGATTTTGCTTTTCTGCATTTTGAGCCTTTATCTTGGTATAGAAATATTTAGAATTATATAAACTTTTTTTAAAGAATTCTACCACCAAATGTCATTCTGTCATAATTTTATTTTCTGTTAAATTTATTTTTACCAGTTACTAGCATAATGATTATTGAATTAATTTAACATTGATTAAAATCAGGGTAGTGTATAGCAATTTACTTGCAACTCATCTTCATCATTATATTAGAAGTAAGATTCTTCCAAATAACACATGGTTAAGTTGCATTTTATTCATGTATTCTCCCTGCACTCTCTATCATTAAAACATTTGTTATGTGCAAGATAATTACTGATAGTATTTAAACCTGTCATAGGAATAGGTGTTGCTTTTTAATCTGATCGTTTTACTCACGCTATTTTTTCTTTTCTGTAATTAGTTGGATATTTTTACAATTTCACATTGATTTATTTATACAGTTTCTGTGTATGTACCTTCTCCAACATAGAGTGACTTCTCCAAATGTTCTATAACTTGAAGTATGTAATAATGATAAAGATCTTATTAATGTAGATTGATAAATAAAATATGCAACTTGTCAGGGCCTACCTTTCAAAAACCTTGTATCACTCCATTTAGCTTTGCTTTCTTTCCGTGTTTTCTTTTGCAGTGAATCCCAACAGCTCTCATGTCCGAGGTAACTATTCCAATCATTAAGCTATATCCATAGCACAATTATGTTGAGTTTGCTTCTATAAATTCTATTACAATAACTAAATGTTTTATAACATTTTAAAACAATAATATTTATTAGTCTTCCTTGCCTGTGATAGCTATTCCTGATTATCAACTTGATTATATATGAAATAAACTACAATCCAGAAATGGAGGACACACCTGTGACCCAGATCGTAGATAGTTTTACAATCTCATATTTATTTATACTGTGCTGGAAGATGCAAGCTTTTGATCCAGACCCTGAGGCTGGAAGACACGTGCCCATAGTCCAGATCTTGAGATACACCTATAATCTGGACCATTACTTCGGCCAAAGGGCTATATAAAGACAATGAAAGAAAAATGGGTTCTTTCTTCTTTGCCTGCTTGCACTTACGTGCCAGCACATCTATTGGAACCTATTCTTCAGGATCCCGGCTTATACAGAAATCCAGCTGAGACACCCAACCTCACGAGACTGAGCAATTACTAGATTCTTAGACTTCCCATTCATAGCTGACCATTGTTGTGCCACTGCAAACTATAAGTCATTCCAATAAGTTCCACATATATACATATACATCATATACATATACATAACATATACACATACATACATGGTAATATATGCCATTCCATAAATTCTGTCTCTCTTGAGAACCATGACTAATACAGAAGATGGTACCAAACGTGGGATATTGCTGTGATAGAGGCCTGATCATGTTTTTGTATGGAGGAGTGCAGATTTAGAGTCTTTGGATTTGGAAAGCAATGGAATGCTTTAAGTGAGTCTTAATGGGCCATCCTATTAGGCATATGGAAGACAGTTGTACTAAGGGTGATTTGGACTTTGGAGGCCTAGCTCAAGAGATTTCAGAGGAAAGGAGTTTTAGTATGTTGTCTAGAGATTCTCTTGTGATATTTTGAGGAAGAGTGTGCCTTCTTTTCTGCCCTTGGCAAAATAGTTGGCCTGAGGATAAGGTGAAGAGATTCAGATTAATTACATTGACAAAGGAAGTTTCAAAACAACCCAGTTTAGACTCTGTCCTATAGTTCACTCTTATTAGAAGCATTCTGATCAAGTGTAGCAAGCTAGGAAAAGGAAGAAAAATACAGAATGCATAGTCCAAGTATTAAAGGGGCACCAGGAAGTGCAATGGAGCTAAATCCTGCAATCAAGAATATTAAATGGAAGTAATGGAGTGGTAACCTTGGGACAAGATCTCACCCAGCTAGGCTTATTGTTTATGCATTTGCAGTTGAACAAGAGATGGTTATATCATGCTAGGATGACCTATTGTTTTCATTGGACTGACAATATGAGGAGGGTTATAACAACTAGGATGGTCAACCTGGCTATATCTGTAATCAACTACAGTCAGAACTTATAAAAGATCTTCCAAAGGTGAAGAAAGGCTTAGGTTCAGGCATTGTGCACGCCTTTGATCCCAGCATTCAGGGGACAGAGGCATGCAGATCTCTGAGTTTAAGGTCAGTCTATTGAACAAGTTCAGGACAGCCAAGCTTAGGCAGTGAAGGAGTTGGAAAACAGAAAGCCAGTGATAATGTAATAGAGCAGAGGGGACATGTTCCAGTCCCAGCAAGCATCAGGACAAAGCAGCTTCTGCTATGTGACTCTGGCTTTAGAGTCAAAAGTAGAAGGGTTACTGGGACCATTCATGCAAGTTAGGTGGAACTAAGAAATTAGTGGTAATTAAGAAGAAATCAGAATCACTGAGGTAAAATCTTCTTGGAAGCTTTTTCAGAGAATAAACAAGCCATGTTCTAGAAATGGCCAAGGTTGTACCTTTCGCTGCAGCTGGCCTTGTTAAGAATCACACAGGTGGTATAGGTTTTGAGGGTATGAAGGGGTCATAGAGAACAGCTGAGGCTTGGCACTGTGAGAGGCCACTGAAGGCCATTGATGAAGGTATAGCCTCCAGTTGCATTGATGGCCCAGAACTGAAGGAGTCATGCAAAGAAGTTGAGCCTTGGCACATGAAGAAAACAGGATAGGCTATTAGTGAAGCCTAGTTGTAGCAGAAAACCCCAGTGTATTGAATATGCCAGTAGTAGAGCCTAGAGTGCTAAAGAGGCCAGAGCTGAAAAAGTCAACCAAGCCCTTTGAAGGAGCCCAGATCATGCATTTATCCCAGATATTGGAGTATGATGCTATAATGTTGAAGGTGCCTTAGATGTTAGAAATGACAGAGCCACAGGATATCTAATGAGGGAATATATCTGGAGAGTGTAACCAGACCAAAGGAAACAATTATGTTGCAGTCAACAAAGCTAAAAGGAGTTGGACATCAGGCCTGGAGATGCAGAGTTTAGAGCTTGCCTAGGTGATTTTTTGGTCTTTCTTTGGTTCAATATTTCCTTACTATGACCTTTTGGAATGGTAATGTATATCCTGTGATGTTGAAGGTATATGACACCATAGGGGATTACAGTTAAAAGATTTCATGAATCTCAGAAGAGACTTTGAACTTTGGACTTTTAAACATTGCTGACATAGAATGTGGGGATTTTAAAGATGGACTACATGTGTTTTGCATTATGTTATGACTACTATCCTATGGGTGCCAAGGAGTGGAATGTGGTGGTTTAAATAGGTTTGGCCTTCATGTGAAGCACATAGATTCATGTGCTTCAGTGCTTGGCCACAGGGAGGGACACTGTTAGATGTTGTTGAGGAAGTGCATTGCTGCGTAGGCAGATTTGAGGCCTCATGGTGTTCAAGCTCTGTCCAGTGCAGAGAAGAGTCTCCTCCTGGCTGCCTTTAGACAATGATGAGGACCTCTGGCTCCTCCAGGCCCATATCTGACTACATACTGCCATGCTTTCCACCATGATAACTGAACCTCTGAAGTTGTAAGTCAATCCCAATTAAATGTCCTTTATAAGAGGTGCTTTGGTCATGGTATCTCTTCAAAGAAACCCTAAGACAATACCCATGAGTTCTTCATTTATATATTGAGGCAAACACAGATTGAAAAAAATACTATTAGAAGTATGAATGGTGCCCTTACATTGACCAAAGACAGAATTTTTTCTTAAGTGATATGCTATATAATAATTTTCATATAATTTATCTCATATTAAGTATATGTACCTAATACTTAATATAAGTAACCAAAAGCTATGTTAATATGCATGAGATGTGCTTACAATTTATGCAAAAACCCCGCTGTTTTAAACAAGGGACTTGATTACCTGTGGGTGATCCACATGAAGTATCTGTCTAAAGTTCTCCTCAGAAGTTCTGGGAATGGCCATATCTTGATTTATATATCCATTATTTCCTCTCCACTTATTAATTCTCCTACCCTTGATTCTTTAAGATTCTTTATTTCTGAAAAATGAACTCTTTAAAACAACTGTGAAAAAAAATCATCTAATAAGCTTTAAATATAATTGGAATTAGTATAGACTCTAATTGATATCATTTAGTTTAAATACTGGGAAAGTTTCATGCCATTTCTTTATGATAACATGACTTTTTCCTATTGTGTTTTTCTTTTCAAACAAGGTCCATATTGTTAGTTTTCCAAAATGTACAAATACACTTTGCCATTGCTATAGACCACTAATAACATTTTAAAGAAATATTGTCATTTATAATTACATTTTAAATATTATTGTTTCCATGTACAAAAGATTAGGATTACTTTCAGTCGTCAGGTGCTCTAAAGTAATATAATTAATGCAAATTTGATTTCATAATTATACAGCGAGTATAGCTTATTTATGTTAGGAAAACTTTCTGAGATAATGGCTATACTTCACAAAGCACCTTCACAAATCTCTTGTTCATTCATTTACATGCCTGTTGTTTTTTTATGAACAACTAGATTTGTACTAGCCTGGCCTTTATGTGGTGTATCCACGTGCATATGGTGTATATGTGTATGTTGATTGGGCATGGCGCTCACCATTATATTAAAAATAAGATACCTAGTTCCATTAAATTTAGAATACTTATAGTTAATGCATCTGTTGTTTTTTGTTCTTCATAAAAACTTTTATTTAAATTCAGTTTAAATATGGCTTGGCTTTCTTTGGACTTACTTCTTGAGAGCTTTCTCATATTCTTTAATATATAGGTTGGGGTTTCCTACCAAATTTGGTTGAGATTACAGCCATTGTTTCTTTCTATTTCTGCTCATCCTTTTTATTCCCTTCCTTATAAATACTGCCTCATTTTCTCTATGTCAAAACCTCTGACTTCTGGCTTCTGTCTTCACCTTTCTGTATGCTCTCTCCTTACGGTTCAGATTACTCAAGTCTTATTTCTCTGTCTTCTAGTTCATTAGCTTTGGCCTCTACCATTCAGCCAATCCAATAGGATGATTGTTTCCCTGACTACATTTTTCAACTCTAAACAATTCATTTGAATTTATTATAATTCTTACCCTTTGGTTAATATTGCCTACATTTTATTTTAAGAGAATTTTAATTGCTACTGAAGGACTTTTTTTTTTTCTTTATTAACTTGAGTATTTCTTATTTACATTTGATTGTTATTCCCCTTCCCGTTTCCGGGCCAACATCCACCTAACTCCTCCCCCTCCCGTTCTATATGGGTGTTCCCCTCCCCATCCTCGCCCCATTACCGCCCTCCCCCCAACAATCACGTTCACTCGGGGTTCAGTCTTGGCAGGACTAAGGGCTTCCCCTTCCACTGGTGCTCTTACTAGGCTATTCCTTGCTATCTCTGAGGTTGGAGCCCAGGGTCAGTCCATGTACTGAAGGACTTTATAATAATCATTTTACATTTCTTTTACATTATTGAGACATGGTTCCTATTGAAATTGGCTTTAGTTGATTCTCTTTCCTTATGGAAAGTTGTGATTTTCTTTGGTTGCAGTTAGCATGTTTTAATTGTTTTCTGGTCATTTGTTTATTATTCATCAAAATTTTAAGTTCACTTAAATGTTTAATTCTAGTAACAGCTCCTCCCTTTCGTTTTCACCTGAGTTTGCAGACTGTAATACCAAAGGCAGTTTCATTTTAATGGGAATATATAATTCTCTTTATTTGTTCTTGCTAGAGCTCACAGAAGTATTCTGTCTCCCTGGTGGAAGCTAGCTATGGGTAGGAACTTTAATTTCTCAACTTTGCAAGTATATGGTCCAGCGGAGACAAAGAGGCTTCCAATACCAGCTACCTCACTTGAAATGAGGCCTGCTTTTGTGATTCCAATTCTCCACTCTGGTTTTCAGAGATAAAGAAAAGCACATCTTACAGGAAGGAAATGTCCCAGGCCAAGACTACCTGTTGGATCAGCCAAGCAGCGTTCATTTATTTTGGGTGGAAAAGAGAAGTCATAAACCCAGAATAAACACACAACAGTTTAGTAGCTAATGGTCTTTGCAGGTGTCATGATAAATTCTCCTCAGTAGTAAAGTGAGGTTCTCTGATAATGTCAGAATAACTCCTTTTGGATCCTTGGACAAACAAGCCTACTGAAGCTAATCTTGGTAGCTCTTGTGAGTTTTAGAAATGTCAGTTCTCAGAGAGCTTCCTCTCCTGACTGGAGTGTGAAGACATTCTGGTTTTGTCATATGCTAGTCCTGGGGTCTTAAACCAAATCTCCTTGTTACCATAATATGGAGGGACGTTTTCCTTATCCCTTGTGTTTTGTACGTGCTCAACAGAGAAGAGCAGAATCTAAATGTAGATTAATGGGAAACTGTGACTTAATTTGAAGAAATTTTTCTACATTGTAGCACAAACAACTCAGAGTAACTGTAATGGCTTTTTAAAACAAATTAGGACTGGCCACTCTGTGAGATGCTCCCAGTTATTATTCTTTGGTCAATAGAAAACCAAGCTCGGCATCCTCAGAGGAGGAACTCTAGAAATCAATAGGAACTCCGATCCATTCACCCTCTCTTTTTCATTCTAAAACTTCTAAGTGCTCTCTGCAAACAAAAATCTACTTTGAGTTAACAGTTTAAGTTTTAAGAACTGTTGTTGCTGTTTTGTTTTGTTTTGTTTTATCACTTAAGTTGACTCTTTAACAATTCTATACATATATAACCATGGGGTTTCCACTGATGTGATAAAATATCAGAACCAAAAGTAACTGGAGAAGAAAAGGATTTATTTCATCTTCTAAGTAACAGTCTATCACTGAGGCAAGTCATGGCAGGGACTCTACCAGGGCAGGATCCTGAGGCAGGGACTGAAGCCAGGACCATGGAGGAACTTTGATGACTGGTTTCTTTAGTTTGCTTCCTTGCAGACTAACACTACGTACCTGGGGAGGGCACAGCCCACAATGGGCTGGCCCCTCCCACATCGATCATTCAACAAGATGCCTGACAGGCTTACCTACAAACTATTTTTAGGAATCCATTTTCTCAATTCTGGTTCCTTCTTCTTACATACCCCCAGCTTATATCGAGTTTACAAAACAAAATCAATCCATATATATCTATATATCAATCCATATATATAGTATTCTTATTATTCTTTTCACATAATGTCTATTGTCTCCTATCAAATTTCCTCATCTCTACCAAACATTTATGCAAATTCTTGACTTTGAGGGTTGTTTTGTGAGTCATTTATTTTAAATAGGCTATTTTATTTTAAATAGGAATATAACTATACATTGGAGCCTGGTGGGGTCACCAATGGCTAGAAAACTGAAGGGAGACCCCAGAGATACTGAAAACAACACAGGCCTTTCCATTCCTTCTGGCTGCCTCCCAGAACTAGTTCATAGGACCATGTTGTCAAGAGTGCCACACACACACTTCAATGGGATCATATAGACAAATCAAGGTATATCTGTGCCAGAAGCTTCTATCATGCCAGATAATTTTCAAAGTTCCAGAAGGTGATCTGTAGTCTACTGGCGGGACAAGGGCACCAACGTAATTACCCATTTGTGGATAGGTATGTGAAAAGGTGTGAATTGTACATGAAACATGAAACTGACCTTACCAGTAAGATGTGTTTCCTAGTTAATAGTGGCACTACTGTTAAGGAGTAACCATTCACTGTTTGCCTATATTTGAGTCCCACTTTACAGGAGAGAACCCATTTCTTGTACTTGAAAACTGCTTGAATATTCATGACAGGGAGGTCATAGTTAAAGAAGACAGACAACAATTACAGCTAAAATGGTGAGAGGTTTATGTTTGCTTGTTTGCATGGGTGGGGATAAAGCACAAGAAAGAAAATATATTAATACCCACTGTAATTAATTATACAGAATAGCTACTATATTATTGAGCTGTTTTTTATGTGCAATTATATATACTTCTTATAGAAATAAAAGAAAAAGATATGTATTCTCAATTACTTAAACAATGAAAAGAGAGAGACAAACAGAAACTACATGGTTGTACTCATTTACTTCACTTTTCTATATCATTGACATATTTATTTCTGTGTTTTAGTCTATTATAATAAAATATAATTGGTTTGGTTACAAATTACTTTCTAACAATTCTGAAGACTATAAATATAAGAACGAGTTTCTAGCTTATTTGGTTTCTAAGAGGAATATAGCATCCCTTTTTATGAATTTTTATGTGGCAGAGAAAATGAGAGAAAGAGGTAGAGAGAGGGAAGAAGAGATATGTAGGAGAGAACTGGTGTCACCTTGAAGGTCTTACTCCCCCAAATTTAGACATAACTACCTCTAAAAGAACCCATCTATAAAAAAACCACCACATTGGGGATTTGCCCTTCAACATAAGAATTAGGGGAGGGACCTTAGATGAAATGCCCTACAGTGGGGAGAGGGAACTTGTAGAGCCCTCCTCCAGTAGAAAGACAGGGGATCAAGTGAGGGATGGGGTTGCCATTCCACAGTCAAAAACTCTGACCCATAATTGTTCCTGTCTGAAAGAACTGCAGGGACAAAAATGGAGAAGAGCCTGAGGAAAAGGAGGTACAGTGACAGGCCCAAATTGGGATCCAGCTCAAGGGGAAGCCTAAAGGCCTGACACTATTAATGAGGCTATGGTGTGTTCACAAAAAGGGGCCTATCATTGACTGCCCTCTGAAAGACCAACAAGCAGCTGAAAGGGTCAGATGCAGATATTTACACCCAACCAAGGGACAGAAGCTGCTGACCCCTGTGGTTGAATTAGGGAAAAACTGGAAGAAGCCGAGGAGTAGGGTCGCCCTGTAGGGGCACCAGCATTCTCAACTAACCTGGACCCCTGAGATCTGTCAGACACTGGGCCACCAACCAGGCAGCATATACCAAAGGATATTAGGCCCCCAGCACATATACAGCAGAGGACTGCCAGGTCTGGACTCAGAGAAAATGCACCTAATCCTCAAGAGACTGGAGTAGGAGTTCTGGTGGTGTGAGGGCTAAGGAAGTGGGGACATCCTCGTAGAGATGGAGGGTGGGGAGGAGGTATGGGATGTGGAACAGTCAGAAGGTGGACTAGGAGGGGGATTAAATCTGGACTATAAAAAAAAGATTAAATAAAATTAAAAAATAGAATTAGAAAAACACTTCATTTTTTTTTAATTAACTCTGTAAAGAAGTACATGTGTTCATAGAGCTTCAAGCTAATTGTCAAGAGAACTAACTATTCTGAGTCACCAACATTAGGTGAAATAATATTACCCGTCTCATATTGAAGACTAGTAATATATATTATAAGAACATGCTATCCCCTCCCAAAAAATAAAATTAAGTCTCATTCATACAATATATATATTATATTATATATTTATATTATATATATAATATTTTATGCAATAGATTTAAGGAATATAGTTAAGTTATACAAGTGTATAATACAGCAAATATCTCCCTGATCCCCACAACTACACACACACACACACACACATGCAAAGTCATTACTCACTTTCTAGTAGCAAGATTCAATACTCTTCATTTCACAACAAGTTCTTTCTCAATACTACAGTTCCTTTTAAATGCTGATTTCTCCATTGCTCCTATCTGTGGGCATGGTTTTCCTCCTCCTTTTCTCTCATTTGCACCTATAACAGAATCACCTGATTTCAAAACTGTTAAACCTAGCTTTTTCCACTTCCATACACACATCCTAGATCTTTTCTACTTGAATTTGCTGACAGATGGTAGAAATCCGGAACCAGGCTGCCTAAGCCATAGCAGAGCACTGATTAGGTTGTAGTTTTCCGAGCCATCTGAGAGCCTGCAGAATCACTGAGGTACATATTTCCAGCATCATTCTTACTGTCAACAAACATAGTCAGACTGCTTCTAACAATACAGAACTGCATTGTACTGGATCTAAGAGAACACACATGACAAAGCAAGGAAGTATTCTAAACTTCCAGTAAGTTCTAAGGTCACAACAGCATACTTTAGAAGAGATCTCACAGCATCTGAGATGGTGTGTCAACTTAGACCCAGAAAAATAATTATTAGAAGGGAACAGCCAGGAATACAGGCCATAAAGCCTTACAAAGCATGGATATGTATAGCTGGAAACTTCCTGGCCTATGTTGGTGATGACAATGGTTTTAACTGTCACTAAGTTACCCCATCTTCTCAATCTACCCTATGAGATGTCTTCACATGTAACCTTAGCTCTGATGATGTCATCGTTTTTCTTTCTGTAATTTAAAGGCCATTTTAAGCTCTTTATCTTCCTTTACATTATCTTTTATTATATTTTTCTTAACTTCTTCTTATCAAAAATGCCCCCATTCTCTGGCAAAAATAGCTAACAGCTTGACACGGAGACAGAGGAATCTCATGTAGTGCCTCACAAAAGAGGCAGAATGCACCCAGCGATCCCTAACAGCGTGGGAATTAAAGAACCCCGAAGATTGCTGAAAGAAGGATGCTGTCGCCTCAAATTCTGTCACATACCCTTCTAGACGCTTAAAGAAATGGACATCTAAAGAGAAAATTGCGGAAGTTCTCACTGTACACAGAAATCGAGCTTGGGAAGATGAGTCTGTTGAGTGCCCCTCAAATCACAGACTACAAATGACCTGTTTTTTTCCCTACAGAAATGGCTTTGATCTGAAGCAGAAAAATCATTGAAATAAAAATTGTTGGAAAGGAAAAAAGTAATGATTAGCCACACAACTAGTTCGTGGGGTTTTTCCTTTTTAATTCTAAAGTTGCATGCATTCTGAAGAATAGTGGTGTTTTTAGACTTTCTTGATGCAATAAGGGAAAGGATAAGAAGAGGGCACAAAGGGGGGACTATGCAGGGAGGGGGAATCAGGAACAGGAGGAGAGTGGGGGGGTAGATATGATCAAATTACACTGTGTATATGTATAAAATCCTAATCTGTGTTAAAAGTGACTTTAGATACTAGTCTACCCGTGATTAAAAAGCCAAGGCTGTATCTATAAAATAAATATGTTCTAGATTAGCTAAATATTATGATTCCTGTGGGCTGGAAAGATGACTCGCCAGATAAGGTGTTTTCATAAAGAGTGGCTATCAGATCCCCAGAAACCGTGGAAAAATCACACAGCCATGACAGCTGCCAGTTATCCATTACATGGGAAGCAGAGATAATGGATCTCCGGGGCAAGCTGGCTAGATAGATTAGTTGGGATCAGTGAGCTCTGGGTTCAGCCAGAGAGCCTGCTTCAATAAAAAATAGAGAATAATTAAGGAAGATGTCCAACATTGCCATCAGGGCCCCTCCATAAGCAGGTACACTCAGAAGAACGCATGGCCACACAAACACATTCACCCATACACTTATGTGAATATGCCTAAATGTATGCAAGCATATCTCATATACACAAAATAAATAAAGTTCCATAAAGAAAAAGATGTATAATTCATGAAAGCAGCTTCATCTCTGATTTTGACAGGGACAAACAGGAGAATTTACTCTAAACAATGGGCTCGTTTAGAGACCTGTCTGTCTGCAGCACTGGCTGTTAACGGGTTAATTCCGAGCCTACCCTTGTTCATCAGGGGCACATTTCCTTTTCTGTCAGTCAGAGGAACTCTGAAAACATCACCTGAGACCTGAGCTTGGCTCAGTACTGAAGGAGAGTGAAAACAGAAACTAATGACCTCATTTTTACCCTCTCTCACGAAAGGAAAACTACCTCCTCACACAAATGAGACAGGGAAGTGAGAAATCATGACTTGGTGGTTAATGTTTCTCAGGGGCATTGTTCTGAATTCCACAGACCTGCCTCTACAGAAGGAATGCACAAACCCTTTAGAGTCTTCAATCAAATTCTCTGCAGCGATTCTAACGAAGTCCCACTGTGTCCTAGTCCAAGCCGAGGGTTTGAATTTGGATCTGAAAGCAACTCCTGAATCTCTTCCTCATTTTTACATATCCATTTGTAGAGTGCGTTAGTGTTAAGGATTCTAGTGCTGCACATAGTGGCCAGAGATGTGAATGTGTGATGAGCAAACCCGTGTAGCTGATTATAAACACCGCATTAAAGGTAAGTTCGTACATCCTTAAAGAGTATTCATCAATGAAATTCACCTCGCTAAAACAATGGATTTGATGCAGAAATGCTCTTTGTACTTAGAAGCATGAAGTGAATGAAATGAAAAGAAATAAGAGGAAGCTGTAAGCTATATATCTGGGAGGCTACAAATAAGCCATAGCATGGAAACATTTGATGGAATAATAAAAGGAGATTAAAGAGTGGGAAATGGCTTAGTGTGCTATCCAGAGGTCTACTCATTCCTTCAAGCAGGGGCAACCTTCAAAGCTTCTAAGAAAGCTTAGCTTTTTCATCACAGAAAAGCATTCACAGGGGTGTGTGTGTGTGTGTGTGTGTGTGTGTGTGTGTGTGTGTGTGTGGTATATACCCTAATGCCTTCATAAAAATTATTCCTGTCCATGTTCCCATTGAATTCCTTTATAAATACTCCAGGATAAATACAATTTGTAAAGTATATTCTCACTTTGTTTATTTATTTGCTTACTTACTTATTTTTAATCTTTAAAGGTATTTAGTTCTGGAACTCATGAAATTGAGTCCAAGATCTTATTTTCAGGTCCCACCCTATTCACAGGTCTTACCATTATCTGGCACGGTGATGGCCAAAACCTGTTTGCTGGTTGCTAGAGAAAGCCTAGGAGGAAGGCGTTCACCAAAGAGATGTAAGAAATCACCCAACCCTCGGGTAACAAGTCTAGAAAATGGTTGTTGGTAACACTGTCTCTCTGGCCAGAGAAAAGAAAGTAAATCAAGGACTGTGCTATGCCCTATCCTAAACCCACTGTGTCATCTATCTAGAGACGAGATTGCAACTAAGATCTGACTTCTGAAGGTTTGCACAAGGTATAGACCCACTTGGAACCTTAAATAGCATGATGCAGAGAGGAGGAGGAAGTGGTTCCCCAAATAGTAGAGACAGAGAGAGTGTTCAGTTCAACTTCCTCTGCTAGCCATGTGAGAAGGGAAGGTGACTCTGGTGGAAATCTTGGGTGTTGCTTTGCTATAACTTAGCACGCAAAAGCTCTATACTCAAGACACTTGACAGGAGCCTGAAAAACCAACTACCTGAGAGTGTTGTGTCCAAGATGCTCCCTGTACTAAGGCATGATAGGATATACATATGCTGTATCCTTCAGTGAATCACCGTAAGTTTAAACTTCTCAGCCATACCAATCAGAGCAATAGAATGTATATTTGTCAAGCAGTATCCTCCTCCTGCTTTGAATTTTAGGGCTTTGAGTATTGAAAATACCCAGCAGAAGAGCTATATCCAATACATATTCACTTTAAGTGAAGGTTACAAGATAGTGGTTGAGCTCTTTTAGGCTCCTATTAAAACATGAGCAATTTAAAGTAACATCCATCTTCTGCTCACAATTCTTGAGTCGGAATGAGAAAAGTCCATTTCTAATCTAAGTATTGATACCCAATAAAAGCAGAAAATTGGCAACATTATCTAAGTTCTCTAAATTACTTCTTAGCTAAAAACGGAAAATATATACTGTGCTGAAATGGGAGGGTTGGCCGTGTCTGCTTCTCCCGGGGCTCTAGCACACTGACCTAGACTGGATGGAGGGGAGCTTAGCCAGGTGGATGCAGGCAGGATCTTGATTGGTGGTGAGTGCGCCCGTAAAAAACATACATCCAGAAACAGCTTCCAGGAAGTGGTTCCATTTATTGGAGTTATTTATGGTCCTGGGGAGGTGGCCAAGGTCTCGGTGGGCAAGGTTTGTGTGGCTGTGTACTATTGGATAGGGCCAGAGGACTGGAAGATACTGCACCTGCATACTCAGGGACTGTTGTTGGAGGGAGCTGTAAGAGATCAAATAAGGAGTGAAGCCTGATAACTGTCAGAGTAATAAATTCTTACTAGGGTTGATGGTGGGGTAGCAGAATTTATGGCACCAGGTTGGTAACTGGAAGGGTGCCATGTCCTGCCATTTCCACCTGAGGTATCTGGGGTTGAACATCTCCTCACCTCTTCCTCCATAATTCTGGATCATTACAGTCCCATATTAGGACATAAAAATAACACATGTTATAGAAACCATGTTAAGCAAAAATGTATTTGCTCTCTTTAACTTGTATCAACAAGCACATATACTCAAATGTGAATCAACAGTCAGAGATAATAGTCTCAAACTACAACACACTCTCAGTTGAGAATTCGCCTAAAAATAATGTAGCTTGTAACTGGGTCTCTGAAACCTCATTCAAAGTAGGGGTTACCTGCATGCACTAAAATAATGCCCCATCTGGGTTATGTTATGTGCATGACTGTCCTTTCATCAAATAAAGTATATGCTTGTTGTGGGCAGGATTTATATCTTACTATTTCACATATCTTTCAGTAAACAGCAGGGTGATGGGAACAGTAGCTTGTGAATGGTAAGAGTTGATTTGCTCATGGGTAGAAAGCAACTGTTCAGGAAGAGAAATATTGGTACCAAAAGGAACTTAAATTCCATGGTTAAAAGAATCATCAAGTTTATAGTCAACTTTCTGGATTACAACATAATCTATTTTTTTCTCCTCAATGTGAACTGGTATGATCATATGATAATTATCAGTGACCTATATCATTTTTCTATTTTAATATTAAACAAAAATAATTGAATCTCATAGCTATTTTGAAGGAAATGGTAAGATAGCCAAGCTTATAAGTTATGAATAATTTTTTTCTTAATAATTTTAAATAATGTCTCTCTAAATTATTAAGCAAGGTCATCTAAGCCCAGGAAGAAAAGGTCACTTGTTATTTGTCAAAAATGGATTCTAATTTATAATGTATATAGCTTTACATGTAAAAAGCTGCAAGACTATGAATAATATAGTATTTAGAAAGGTTATGAACAAAGGGTATTATTTGGCAATGAGGAAGGATGAAATATAGTCAAAATAATACATGAGAATTGAAAGAAGATATAAAGTTAACTATTGTCTCCAACTTTGTCATAATTTCTCCATCCCCTTCCTAACCCACTCTCTCCCCGCCTGCTTGTGTGTGTGTGCATACGTGTGTGTGTGTGTGTGTGTGTGTGTGTGTGTGTAGGAGAATAAGAAGGTAATCGACAGTAAAAGTTGACAGTAAAAATACGAAAACCCAAGTGAAATCCATGACTTTAGGATGGCCATTCTAACCATGAGTTCAGTGACATGCATAGCATTTGGGGCAGGGCAAGCGTTTGTTTATCAGATGCCGTAAACTGGCTGTGTGATGTTTGACTTCATTACACTAAATGTTTTAAAGACTTTTAAAAAGTCAGCTCCTCACATCCTCCACAATAAAGAAATGTTCAAGATAAAGCAATGTTTAAGGTGCTCCATTTCTCAGGCTCAGGGTCCGTGTTTAGGTTAGGGTTAAAGTAAGATTTAAGTGATGATCTTCTGTCTATACTTAAAACAAAAAGACATTTTCTTCAGTTCTGGGATTACCACACTCTATTTGATCCATTACTCTGTATTTCTAACTGATAGGGAATGATCTTTTCCTAGAGTGAAACACGACTTTTTATCTATCTCTTTAAAGTTCCCTTACTATCTGCAGTAGGAATTAATAGGAAAAAAGTTCCCACTGAAAAGGTGGAACAAAGTAGTCACAGAAGGCTGAGGGAGGGAGGAATCTGAGTGGGAGGGGGAGGGGAGGGGAAGAGAGAGGCAGGAACAGGTATGGGGGAAGGAAAGAGATAGGCCCAGTAGGCCAGGAGAATGAATGGAAATATGCAGCTGCCAGGGATGAAGGAAGGGGGAAATCTCTAGAAAGTCCCAGAGACTTGAGATGTGAAAGGCTCCCAGGACTCAATGTGGGTGATCTTAGCCAAAATGCCCAACAGTGAGAAGACGGAATCTGAAGAGACCTCCTCCAGTAGACAGATGTGGCCCCCAGTGGAGGGATGATGTCACCGTCCTACCTTCAATTTTTTTTTTTTTGACCTAGAATTAAGCCTGTCTAAAAGAAATGAAGGGACAAAAAGGAAGCAGAGACTAAAGAAAAGGTCACCCAGTGAAGGACCTAATTAGAGATTCATCCAATGGGCAGGCACCAAACCATGACACTATTACTGATGCTTTGTTGTGCTTGCAGACAGGAGCCTAGCCTGGCTGTCCTCTGAGAGACTCCCCCAGCAGCTGACTGAGACAGATGCAGGTACTTACAGACAACCACTGGACTAAGGTCAGGGATTGAAGGAGATGAAGGGGATGGCAACCCCATAGGAAGACCAACAGTGCCCACTAATCTAGACCCCAGGAAGCTCCCAGAGACTAAGCCATGAACCAAAGAGCATAAGTGAGCTGGTCTGAAGCCCCAGGCAAACATGTAACAGAAGACTGCCTTGTCTGGCCTCAATGGGAAAGGATATGCCTAACTCTGTAGAGACTTGATGCCACAGGGAGGGCAATGGTGGTGGTCGGGTAACCCACACAGAAGTGAAGGGGAAAGGGATGAGATGACAAACTCTGGGAGGGGAGACCAGGAGGGTGGAAACATCTGGGATGTAAATAAATAAAACAATTAACTTAAATTAAAAAATGATTTTTCAACCCCTATGAAGTTGTTTATTTGCCCACAGAATGAATACAGTCCCTTAGTTTTAGAACTTCACCCTCTCTATGGTGGGTGGCACTGCCTCAAAGCCAGCCTAGCCAGGCGAATTTACCATTGCCCTGCTTCCCGTTAACTTTCTCCTCAGGTAAAGCAAACATTCTCTCTAAATCCTGTGTTCATATGTACACCTGGGATTATCCTAATTTCCTTTCAATGGTGATGCTTTTCTTTGAAAATATTCATATTCCATATTCTCTTCAAATTGTAAATGCAAATTATGGTTGTGACCTGTCTTGATTTTATGCCAAGGAAACTTCATGGCCCATAGTTCTGGCTACAGAGCAAGCCCTAGCGAGCAAGTCTGAATATGAGACACATGGACTCTTGACCCACAGTTGATTAAGACTTGTGACATGACCAGCTATTCAAATAAGGATGAATAATCAGAGGATCCTTCTCCGGGACCTGAATTAAGAAAGCAACTCATAGACTCAGAAAGTAAAATATACAGACAGTGGAACCAGGAAAAGGAAATGAACCTTCAATTAAAAAAACGTATAGAGATTAGAGCAACACTCAGGAATGTTTTAAAACAACAATAACATCATCATCATCATCAACAAAACACATACAAAGCAGAACCAACACAAAGAAAGGCCAGATTGATGAGATAAAAATGTATAGAATATGGTCAGAATGTGGCAGGGCTATGGATGCATAAAAGAGCTAGGCTCTCTGTGTTCTTGTAGAACAGAAGGGTTAACCTCTAAGAAAAGACTTAGACATCCTGCTCTGCATGCTTTGACTCCACTGGGATTCTTGCCTCCCTGAAAGAGGTCTGACACATGCTGGTGAGTGCATGATGCTCATCAGCTTCTAATTCATTAAATTATCTTTACCAGCAGCTCATAAGCATCTTAAGAAGGCCAAGTCTTTCTTCTCTTTTGTTGCCTTTCACACAAATTTCTAACAGTACTTGACACACATTACTTGCTGATTGATTCAAGGCAACTTAGAAATGCTACAAATTAGTTTTTATCTCAAATAACAAGGTAACGATTCCAAGTCTTCCTTCAGCTTAAAACAGAAAATGCTACTTAATTTCCAACCTGTTTACTTTCCTTTGTGTCAGAATTTTTAAGAGATGGCAATAATAACTCACTGTATAGCTGCCACCAAGTATCAGGAGAGTTTAATACATAGAAAGTTGGATTTGGTAAGTGACAAGAATCTGTCAAAGTGTGTTTATGACAAGGAGGAAAAAAAACTTGTCCTTCCCATTATGAGGAGACAAAGACAGTCATACATTGTATTAGATTATCACTTCCTACTACTTATTCTTTCAAACAGATGCATGCCAAATGCATGTTCAGACTTTTTAAATTGGAAGAAAAGATAATAGTACAAAATGAAATATGCTTGGCATGAGAAAATTTCAGAATAAAATTCTTTGGTACTTTCAAATGCTATAGAAATAGATAAAACAGGGATGGAAGCCCTCTTTAAGTTTGAGGGTAGTTATTAAGTTATCTTCTGGTGTTATCTTCTTTCAAGTGAGTAATTCCAGCTTCTTCAGGTTTTCTGACAGGTCGTGCTTTTCATGCCTTTAATCACTGTGGTCAGTCTTTTCTGAACCAAGCAATTTCTCAGCACCCTTCTCAGGTAATTTCCCTGACTTTAAAATGCCTTGTGTTTAATGACACAGTGAACCAAAAGGATCAAAGATTTATTTGGCTCTTGTTGGCTTGTATCACAGCTGTGATAGAATGTTCTGGCTTATAGACAAGGAGGAAGCAATAAATATAGCATGTCTGACCTTCACGAAAGACTTTTTTTTATTTTATTACAATGTTCCTTTGCACCACACGCCAGAAAGCTAATTGTCTTCATTACATAAGAGACTGGGCTACACTGGGACTCATCCTTCCTCATCCAATTCTTATAATCTTGCACTGAATTGAGAGGCCGCTTTGCATATTTCTATGCCATTGTGGTAGGCCTGCAGATGCTCTTTTTGGTGATCTACTCATGTGAAGCCCCTTGCACGTGTCTCTTCTGGCTTATCAGTGAAAGAACCAGACACATTATTCTATTTTTCCATGCTAACGATTGAACTCAGGGCTTGCACATGCGAGGTGAACTTTCCACCACTCAGCCCCACCCACAGCCTCAGAAGCACTGTACTGGGCTTTTCTAATGCTCTTTTGATAGTGACATAATATTTTCATTCATATAAAGTTATATGTGAGTGGAGAGAGAGAGAGAGAGAGTAATGATGAGGGAAAGCTGAGCATTTGATGAGTGACAAAAAGCTATAAAGACAAATTCTTAAAATCTCTGTGAATAAACTCAGAAATGTAATAATTAAACTGCTCAATTAATGATCAGAATTTGTATTATTATATACTCCAACACCTATACCAATCTGCTTTGATATCATTAAGGTTTCAAGACAAGCTACTGAGCATCCCCACAGGTGAGATAATGACTAGTCATTTATGAAACCATAGTTACCATATTGATTAGATATTTGTGAACACTGGGCAAGATACTATTCTGTTTTTAAGGCTTCATTCTTCCATTTCAGTAACATGTATGAAAAAACACATGCCCCACGTAGGTCTCTAAGAATTGAACTTCAGCTCACAATGTAAAAAAGTTAGGTTCGTTAGTTTCAAAGCTTTGGTCATCTTTAAAGGTTTATCAATCCTGATCTCATTAATAACTGAGGCTACATAAGTTGTGCTGGGTTACTCATAGCATCTTTTTTTTTTTTTTTTTGCATGGAGGCAGTATTTTCCCATTGCTCCTAGTCTGGTGTATTTCACATTGCACTGATCACATGTTCTCAAATGAAGCTAATATTTCTAATGCTTACATATTTACATTAACTTACATTCAACTAAGCACAGAGGTCATATGTCTATTAGCACGTCTCATTGCAACTTGCATGAGCAACGCTTTTGAGGTTGCAGAAGCATATGCATCTGTAGTCACAGTGGAAACAATCCCAGCATCTACCAATCACAGGGAATTGTCCATTAGCTTAGAAGAACCAAGGTTATGTCCCTGCAAACCTTCAGAGTCCTATTTTTAATGCACATTGGTCATACTTTCTTGAACTCATGGTGTTCAAGCTGAGCTTAGGCCAGCTTTCCCCATACAATCTAGACCACTAATGGTTCTCATTGAAAACGTAGTGAAAACCTTTGCCCTGTTATGAGCTGAGTACTAAAACAAAACCTCATGGAAACTGGTAGTGTATATATAATCTACACTAATACAATTCTTTTATGAAATAATTACACTAGAAACAGTTTTTGAATTTGCAAAAGTGCAAATGTGAAAACAGAAATTCAAAAATTCAGCATAGAGGCCATTGTTACTTCATGTGCCTTTGTTTCCAGAGGATAAATATAATACTGTATAGAAATACACACCACAGCCTTTGGCTGCAGTGATATTCCACAAAAAGTTGATCTGCAAGAAGCTAATATTGTAAATAAATCAAATGTTTGTATTTTAAAGGATGATGAATGACAGTTTGGGGCTTATTTAAGCTTCCTGATTTTTAAAGCCTATATAGCAGGATACATTAGCACAGATGTGGCAACATGTGATGACTGATTTGTGGAAGGGATCTCTGCATATAGGAGAGAAATGAATCAAATCTCTTATTTAAAAATCAGTTGGTAAACCCCTCGTTTCCTACCTATTCTGCACGGTTTTCCATGAACACTTATAAAGCTCTATGCTTGGGACTCACTAAAATTGCCTGCAGATAATGAAGAGTCCTGTCATATCCTATAATATCACAGGTAGGAAGAAAGGTGACCACAAGGGACTGAAATAAGAGGAACTCATATCTCAATTACTATGCCAAATATTACGTGAATATGATTGCAAACCTCGGCAAAGTAAACCCTAAGTACATGTGTGTATGTGAATGTGTGTGCAGGTATGTGTGTGCATACGAGTGCACGTATGTGTGAATGTGTGCATGTGTTTGCATTCACTGTCATATGTGCATGAACTCGTGTGTGTGTGTGTGTGTGTGTGTGTGTGTGTGTGTGTGTGTGTGAATGTATATGTTCACATCCTCTTGGCTTTTGCAAAGAGACATAGGAAGGGAGAGTTAAGAAGAATGACGGGAGACAGAAAATCAAAAGTGAGAAAAAATAGAGGACAATAAAAGACTTCCAGTTCCATAAAGACAATGATTGTGATTGTGTCCTAGTTGTCAGTAACTAGTAAGAAATTATTAAAGCCCACCGAAGTTCTTTTTTTTTTTTTTTGATTTTATTCATTTATTATATATAAGTACACTGTAGCAGTCTTCAGATACACCAGAAGAGGGCATCAGATCTCTTTACAGATGGTTGTGAGCCACCATGTGGTTGCTGGGAATTGAACTCATGACCTCTGGAAGAGCAGTCGGGTGCTCTTAGCCGCTGAGCCATCTCTCCAGCCCCCTCTTTATTCTTCATATGCTGAAAATATTTTAATTTATTACATTCAGAGTTTGTTCATACGCTGAAATATAGGCACATCAGATTTCAGAAAATGTCGATTAGATATATATTTTACATAAAATACAATGAAAAGATAGAAAATTGTTATGAAAAAAATCTAACTTTGTAAATCAAATGAAGTTAACCCCGGTTCTCATCTTTTCAAAAATTCACTAACAAAAATTTACATGAAACGCAGAAATCAATATGTCACATTCATGCTCATGAAGTCTTCCTTGCGTGCATGAAGCAGTGGAATATTTGAGTCACCAGCAAAATTCTCAGCCCAGGACAGTCCCATAATGTAAGTAAGTGGCCTGCTGGAAGTTTACTTAGTGTCATGTTTTTCAAACTTTCATTCTGCTTGTTGGTGATTTCACTGTTTAAAATCACTCCCGGGTACAGTGTTGAAATACTATCCGGCGTTTCCAAGTACAGGAAGGCTATTTGTGTGTTATAAACAAAGATAAGTTTCATTCAGACTGACTTCTAATGCCATAGCCTGGGAACTCAATAGTAATAAATCAACATACACTTTCTAAAGGTACTTTAACAGGAGGAATGAAAGAACATATAAGCTCAAGTTATGTTGGTAAGTAGAGTAATAGAGGCCCCAAAGCACACAGGAACCTAATCTTATATTTCCCTTCAGAGAAATGGTGCAGAAGTCCCCAGGGCTGTAGTCTGTAATTTAGTGCTTATGGTAAATTTACAGAACATGGCATTTCAAATAATGAGACTTGGCTGTATTTGTTATGTACAATTTATCTGGAGTAATATGTATAATATATGAATATATTACATAACACATACTCCATAATATAATATAACCAAGAGCATTAAAATAACTGAATGATAGTATAGTTACAAAATATCATACCTGGCCTTGAAGTTAAAATTAAGAGAGAAAGCTGTTAGAGTTGTAGACTCCCCACTCCTCCCATCCTGTGCTTGTCCATCAACCCAGACTCTGTTTCCTGGACACTTGTGACTACTAACAAATTGCCCCTAAGGATATTGAAATAAGGCTTGGAGAAGAAGCTTTATAGTGTGTTGAAGAGCCAAAACTGACTAACTTAGGGTGAGCAGTCCCAGGAGATAAAGTCAGAACTTTAGAATTAAACTTGTGAAAAAAAATTAAACTTGTAATGCTTAGTGAGCTGTTTAAACTCCTTTGTTATATAATTTAAAAAAGTTTTATTTTTCCATATATATATATCATAGAAATAAACTAAAAATTAGAATTGTAACTACTAACTTCAAGAAAATAATCATAATTTTGTTCTTATTGCCGTGAGATTCCCCAAATGTAAGGTAATTTTCATCAGTATGGGTATTGAATTTTGGATAAAAGGTGGGAATGTATTGTACTATATTTGGAATCCTCTGGTTAGTTAGAAAGACAGCTTGTAATATTATATATTCAAAGGGCTGAGGTTAAGAGATAAATATTGTTACCTTGTTTTAGCAGGAAGTAGCAGAATGAGCATATGTCTTGAGAACAGAAACTGACATCTACATTCTTAGGCTGGAGAATCAATCTAAAATTTAATAATCTGCTGGTTAAATTTTCAGCTTGACACAACCTCAAGTTGCCTGGGAAGAGAGAAGCTCTATTGAAGAATTGTCTTGATCAGATTAACCTGTGGTCATGTCTCTGACAGATTGTTCTGATCCATAATTCACACAAGAGGGCCTAGCCCTCTGTGGGTGTCACCATCTCCAGGAAGGTGGCTATATAAGGAAACTAACTGAGCATCAGATAGACAAAAGATGAGTAAGCAGGCTCCCCCTACTGCAGATCCTCTCTTAAGTTCCAATTTGAGTTCCCCCAATAATTCATGACCTGGGACTTGTAAACTAAAATAAACCCAAGATTGGTGAGGCCTTTGATGTTTAATTCTGTTGCTGTGGTAAAACTCTCTTTCACAAAAATATGAATAAATAAAAAATAAATAATCTTGCATTTGTCTTAGGGCCAAGTCTGCACATCTAAGGAGTTCTCCAGGATTCTTAGAGCTGCTTGGAGATGAATCACTCATTGAAGAACAGTGGGCTCCAGAGCTCTATTCCCAGATATCCTGATCAGTGGTCCTGGATAAGGACTAGGTGGTTTGACTTTAATCAAGAATACAAGAGGTTTAGAGCAGACACTATTCAGACAGTGCAGACTGTTACAGCATTGCTGTATGAACTCACACAGATCCCCTCATTAATTGTCTCTCCGACTATTAACACATGTTTTCTAATTCCTGCCGCCTGGGTATTTCTAACACACCTTAGCACTTTAGAAAGATGAAAAGTAAGTCTGAGAAATAACACATTTTGCTCTAATTAAAATGGAATTCTGAGGATATAGCCAAATGTACTTTCCTTGGGAACAAATATTTAGTCAGCATTTACTACCAATTAATGCCAGAAGTAAAAGTAACTGAAATGAGGGCTACAAGATTGAGACCAAAAGATCCCTGCTTTGCTTTTGCTGTGATTATTTTGCTTTGCTTTGCTTGTTTAATAACAGCTATTCCAAATTAAAAGCACTTGAGTGAACCAGTACTTGTGCACCAAGCACTCCCCAAAATTTAGGGGGACTGCCGCCCATTGCTCATCAAGTTCTACTCTAATAGCTGAAGTTTTCTGTTTGGCCTCCAAATTATCTTGCTAACTTTAGCTATGGGTGTCATATATTATTTCTTTTACCATTTTGAACCACAAGGATGTGCTTAACAAATCATAAATATATCTAAAA
>NC_046157.1:35779903-35873593 GCF_011064425.1 Rattus rattus | reverse complement strand
CAGGAATGTAGGCAGGTAGGCAGTGTTGGTGGTCTCTTCGCTCTGCAGCCTCAGGGTGCCCACCTGACCAGGGCGGTGGTATCTCCCACGGGTTCTGGGGCAGAGAGCTGCTGCGGGCAGGATCATGGGTGTGGGCCTGGACAACTTTTCTACAGGGAGAGTCTCACAAAATGCTTAGCTTTTTGGGTGGGGACAATTCATGAATTTCATGATGTGGCAAAGAGCATTATAGCACAGGATAATTGGTAAGCCATAATGGTCAGCCTTTCTTCAGAGTATAACACCATGCATATTGAGAAAAATTACAGCAGGCTTTTTTCTATGTATTCTATTTCTTTAGCTCACAAAACCATTGTTATAACTCAATTTAAGGGCAAAACATAAGTCATGATTTCTACATCATCAGTGTCCCCATGAAGAATGTTCAAAATTTCTCTGCACAGCCATTTAGCACAGGCCCATCCATTACAACAGCATGGCGCTATCAGCATGGGATACACGATGTATGACTATAATGTATGACTTCACAAGTATCATCTTCATTAGCATTCTTAACTTGTCCCAGTCCTGTTCGAAAAAGTGAATTTTACTTAAATATTTCAATATGGTAACTGCTACTGATAAGTCAAGAACCAATTCACATGTGTTGGGTTGACAAAGTTCTGAGCATAATATCAATCTTAAAAATCCAACATATATAATATTGGATTATTTACATGTCTTGCTTTTTTAACACAAGACACATGAGCAAATTGAAGGTCCATAAGAATCTATTGTTTTCTTTTTCTGTTTTGTTTTCTCTTGTCCTCAATTACATTTAAATGAAAGGAAACTAGGCTAATTCTGTGATAATCCTCTCCTGCTTGCCTCACTAGGGAGAAAGCAGAAGTTACTAGATTAATTGGTACGTTAGCAGTGCTATGGTGCACATCTCTACTGGATAGTCATGTCTCTAGGGATGGGAGCCACTTACTGCCTGACTTTTCCTATAAATGTTCTCATTTCCAGTCATTAGTTATAATAAAGACTGTGTGGAGTTTTCTAAATCACCAGGTTAAGATGATAATGTTGAGCTGGTTGATTTATAGCATTTTTTCCTGTATTCTGCTATTTAACCAAATTTCAAATACCTATCAGTTGTTCATAACATGCTTGTTGAAAGAAATAAAGAAATGAAATAAAGGGTATTAGGGTACCCTGTAAAGCACGGTGTTAAATTTAGCATTGAAACAAATGTTACCGCTCCCTTACAAGCATTATGCACAGCAAGTGTTTTGTTCATCAGAGGATTCACTGAAATACCAGAAATAGGCTATTCTAGAAATTAAGTGGTGCCTTTCACTGATATTGCCTGCCTCCCTTAAGATTCCAACCTACTTTAATACTAAATGTTATCTATCCTTAAAATAGGACAAAACACTTTTAATTATTTCTCTTATAACATAAATTTCTTGAGTTCTAGGACCAAACAACACCATGCTCCTCTTTTGATCTTAGTTAGCATTTTACCCGGGCAGGCCCAAATAGCCAGCTTTGGCTATCAACACAAGCCTCTTGCCTAATGGGCAAGATCTGGTGAAGAAGATTCTTCTCAGGTCTACCTTCTACATCTGCTGTCCTAGTCCTTGTGTTTCAAGATGCCAGCCTTAAGACTGAAGATTCATTTCATTGAGAAGTTGGAAAGGTATTTCAAAAATGGCTCAACATGAGAGAGCCAATCAAAAAGATAACTGGGAGACATTTTAATTTAATTTTTTACGTATTCACTTTACATCCTACTCACTGCCCCCATTTTGGTCACCTCCTCCCACAATCCTTCCCCCCTCTTCTCAGTGAGTGGGGGCCCCTGGCTATCTCCTCCACCCCGGCACTTCAAGTGTCTGAAGGGCTAGGTGTTTCTGTCCTCTCCCCTTGAGGCCAGGCTAGGCAGCCTAGATAGTAGCACATATTCCACGTCCAAGCAATAGCTTTTGGGATAACCTTGATCCGGTTGTTTGGGATCCACATGGAGGTCAAGTTGAACATCTGCTACATATGAGCAGGGAGACATAGGTCCAGCCCATGTATGTTCTTTGGTTGGTATTTCAAACTTTAAGAGTCCCCAAGGTCCAGGTTATTGACCCTCTTGGTCTTCCTGTGGAGTTCCTATCTCCTCTGGTCCCATAATCCTTCCTCCTATTGTTACTATTGACATAGTTCAGTGACAATGTGGAAATACAAGTTAATGGAAAAACTATTGAATCAGTAAAGAAGAAAGGCAGGAAACATGGATGGAGAGGAAGAAAGGAAGGAATGAAAAAGGAAGGAAGGAAAAAATGAAAGGAAGGAAGGAGAGAGAGATGGAGAAAGATAGGGGGGAAAGAAACAGGAAAGAGAGATGGGGGGTTGTAGCAATTGATTCTCCTGAGCGATGACCCATCTTATTTTTAATTCCTTGGTTTTCGAGCTTCTATTTCCATTTCTCACCCCTCGTGTCTGAAGCCTGGTGGTGGTTGACATTGTTCATAACATTTCTGGCTGCTCAACTAACAGAAACGAGAAGCATTGTGAGAAAAGAATGATGAAACCCCCAGGATAGTGTACAGTGAGATCCTGGAACTGCTTAGAGTAAAGTAGGGCTTCTGTACACTCAACAGTCCGAATCGATGCTTGAATTTGGTGCATCTGTGCTTAGAAGCAGAGCATTACCCGACCTTAAGTGTCCCTTAAGAAATGCAAAGGACAGGCTCAAACTGTTTGAGGAGAAAATAGTAATAGTTGGAGATGGAGCATTTCAGGAAGCTCACGTCAGGCCTGAGCTCTAAATATCAACAGCATGAGTAGCTTAAGTTATTTTATCAGCAGAGGAAAGAACACAGTTCTTGGTCCATAAATAGCAAAGTGAATTCATATTGGTGAATGATATTACAAGCATATGCATAAAACAAACTTCATACATTAAAATAATAATCACTGTTTAGCAGAAAAGATAGCAGTGACCATATTCTGTTTGTCCCATACTAACACTGCAATCACCTTTTACTAGTCTACAATTAATAGAATTTAATACTCAAATGGCTTGTAAGTACCCTCAAAGAAGTATTCTCTCAAAGTATTATTCTCTCTCTCTCTCTCTCTCTCTCTCTCTCTCTCTCTCTCTCCCCCTCTCCCTCTCCCTCTCCCTCTCCCTGTCCCTCTCCCTCTCCTCTCTCCCTCCCCGTCCCTCTCCCTTTCCCTTTATCTCTTTCTCCTACTTTAATGCCTTGTCCTAAAAGCCCTATGCTGAACCCAGATGTTATAGATGGGAAATGGCCCTTCCATGCCTTTTAACCAGAAGACCTTGACTAGAAGGAGACTGGCAGCCATTCAGCTTCACCACCTTTACTCCTGAGTTACTGCAGATAAGAGCTATCAGCTCAGGAAGTACACTGCAGCAGCCGATCTGATTGAAGCCGAGATTTCAGTAAATTAAGAGTTTGTTATCGCTTAGAACAGGGTGTCCTTCTTGCTGGGCATGAGAACAAAGTCCCACGTTGATTGAAAGACTCTCTTATTCTAAATCATACTCAATATTTGTATTTCCGAAGCTGAAAAGACAGCCTAAAGATAACATTTGCAAAGTCTTGATTGATCCAACTACATAGTCAAGAAAGCAAGCAAGGAGACTGTCTACTACAGAGAGGTCAAGAGCTTCTAAGGTTCCTGTCCTTGTGGGCCTAAACTTACCTACTAAAGACTCTCTTTTTCATAGAATGAAGCTTTAACTTATTTACTATAGCTCCCTTCTCCCAGCTAAACAAATACAGGGGAAATTTAACTGCCCAAAGGCAGTTTCAGGGGTTTCCTAAAAACAGGCATTTGATTTTAACTCAATGAAAAAAACCAGCTTTTTCTTATATTTTTTTCTTTTCATTTAATATCAATCACAGTGCTGGCCACATTTTTATTGTGAGGATCTGGTTAATCATATGAATTTGATATTTAACCATACGCTTGGGGAGAACAGTTTCATGTCTGTCCAAAGAAACCCTGTTCTAGCGGCTGATATTTAATGAAAACTCAGTGTTCATTATGTTGAATTAAATTTAATTTTATGAAACTTCATGTGGAGATAGAATAATCTTATTTTTTTTTCAATTGAGGAAAGAGACAAAGAATCGAAAGCTGCCGTTACTACAGAGATCTCACGTGCTGAAAAAAAATCCTCAAACACTTACTTGAGTGACATTGAATCTGATTAATGTCCAAAAGGTTAATAGATTCAATGGCTTATCCAAGGAAATACACACACACACACACACACACACACACACACACACACACACAGAGAGAGAGAGAGAGAGAGAGAGAGAGAGAGAAATAGAGAGAGAGAGAGAGAGAAACACATACACATACATACATGCCCTCACACACATGCACAGAAAAGCACACAGATACACTAATTAGTAGTATTACAATGAGTATCAGCGGCCACACCCTTATGCCACCATAATCTGTCTTTCTTTTAAATTGTTGCTGTTGGAAAAATATTAAAGGACTTTCAACAAGCTTAAAGATGCACACCCAATCTGGAAAAACAGAAGGCCTCAGAAGTGGAAGCTTCTGGTTGTGTCATGTGATGCAGACTCAACATGATGCCTTGCTGAGGAAGACTAACATGGTGTTTTGTTGAGGTAAGACCAGTGGGAGGACATGTGATGTTTGGAGAGAGTATAAATAGGACTCAATGGACAGCGACATGGTGCCACGCTTTGTTGGTCTGGAGTCTTCGCTGACCTTCACTTCATTGAGAGAGGCACTGCAGAGAACTTCTCTCGGCGTACCAGGTCCTTCTAGTGACTCCTGCCAATTCAGGTTGGCCTGGCTGTTTCTGCTGGATGGTGGCACCACTGCTCATTTGTGTTTGGTGACACTTTTGAACTGATCTGTTGTTATCCTGACTCTACTGAACTGGACTGCTGGTATCCTGACATATGGAGATTGGTATCACCTCCAAAGAACTACTTCAAAACTGGTTCACTTCCCCTTGTCTTATTTCCCAACTTTGCTCAGTATTTTCAGATGGTAGGCTAGAAGCCATTCAAAGCATTTGAAACCCTTATTTAAAAAAAAAAAACTAAGCCTATGGGCCTTATCCACAAATCACTTGTAAAGTCTAGATGTCTTCTGCTTGCTTGACCAGTAGGTTCCACTGGCCAACAAGGATATTGGATTCTTAATTCTGGAGAATTTGCCTCTGGAACAATGAAAATTTTCTCTGCAGAGAATCTCTGCAAGATCTGTGGCATGCCTGATAGTGGGTCTTAAGCTTCTTAATGCTGCAATATATTATACAGTTATTCATGTTATAGTGACCACTAACATAAATTTATTTTGCTGCTATTTAATAACTGTAATTTGATAGTGTTATTAATTGTAATATAAATATTTGTGTTTTCTGATGGTAATGGGTGACCCCAATAAAAAGATTGTTTGACCTTTGAAGGGTTCATGACACATAGGATGAGAACCACGGGCTTATATGGTATGCCTTATTCCTGACTTTCACCTTTCCACTTCCCTGTTGTTGATGTCTAGCTGGTGAGATGGAAAGACACCTGTTGGTGACATCTTTAGTCTTATCAAATGTATGCCTTACTGTTACTCAGTTGTTTAAAGTGTAGTTGTGAATATTATATTAGTATATTACATTAATATATGTATTATAATATCAACACAACATTTTCTCTATAAAAATGTCAAGTCCACACATAGACAAGTTTGGGGGTAGACAAGACTGGCGGGGTGGAGGGTGGGAAGTTGGGGACATCCTCTTGGAGACAGGGCCGAGGGAATGGGATGACGAACTTTCAGAGGGCAGACTGGGAGGAGGCTAATGACTGGACTGTAAAAAGAGATTAAAGATTAAAGATAATTAAAAAATGTCAAGTCTACAAATCAAGATATTGACACAAGGTCTTCTGTAAAGTTCAAATTCTTGGAAGCATGCAATTGGACCTCACTGGAGGCCAGATAAGAGCAGCGAAGAGAAACTATCTTTTACAAATTCTGCTTATTAAAGGAAAGCATATCTGATTACAAAAAGCAAAATAAACATCCATTCACGAAGGTGTTTTTTCCGCTAGTTGACAGTTCACGCACTCTCCTATAACTACTTTGAGACTTAACTTCTGATGTATGGATGTGGAGAGCCATGTTTGCCGCTTTTGAAATTGCAATGCAGAAGAAGTACATTAAAGAAATCCATACATTTCTCTTTTTCCCCTACATTTAGAATTTATTTTATTGGATAGTTTATCTATTTACATTTCAAATGTTATCCCCTTTCCCAGTTCTCCCCTCTCTCACCCTCCTTGCCCTGCTTCTATGAGTATGTTCCCCCTCCTACCCATCCACTCCCATCTCATTGCCCTGTCATTCCCCTATGCTGGGGAAAAAAAGCCATGACAGGACCAAGGGCTTCTACCCCTATTGATGCGAGACAATACCATCCTCTGCTTATATACATTTCTTGAGTAGCTCAGTACATTATGAATTGTTGTTTAGCTTGCCTAAAAAGAAAAGAAGAGGAAAAAAAAGAAAAGTTCACTAATATTGTATAAACACAGAATAGGACAGATACTTTTCGTTCTTTTAGTTGAACAGTACCAAAACAAGACCTCTGCAGAAACAAGTATGTCTTACACTTTACCTTTGACTTCTCATGTCGCTATCCAATAACAAATTAAATAAATTTAAGTAAAGTTCTTTGGAGAAATGCCTGCAGGGTCAGATTCTGGAACTTGAAGTGGAAATATGCAAGCTAACTCTTGGGTGTTGCATAGCTAAATCCATTCAAAAGGGATCAAGCAAGAACAGAATATAATAGAAACATACAATAGGAATGAGAAAAACCTTCATAAAACAACCTCCATTGATGCAAGTCTGACAAAGAGATACAAGAAATAATGGCAGGTTTTACTGTGACCAGAGCAACAAAAGCAATGATCTAGTATTGTAACTAAACATATCAAATAAATGTGCATGCCACATGTTAAAATAATTGTGTAATGGGTTAAATTAATAAATGGTGAAAAGATTCATATTGTGTAGAAGAATTCCAAGCAAACTGTGTAGAAATTCCATCCTGAGGGAAGCATATCATTACCCAATGCTCAGAAGAGAGCTGAACAGGTACTGCAAGACAAAGAAAAATAAGTAACTATAGTGGAAGACCTGACACAGTTGGTAAAAGTCAATGTCACAGTGATAGTATATGTGGTAAAAAATAATACTCTGTCTCTGTGACCCATCTCATAAGAAATAATAACTCAGGTCTTAGGATGAAGAAAAAGAATCAGATAAATCCCCAGAGAGCAACATTCTACAAAACACTTGACAGGTGTTCCTGAAAACTGTCAAGGAAGTCAAAATTCATGAAAACCAAAACCTTGGCCAAGAGGAACCTGCAGAGTCACTAGAATGAATGACTAAATAGAATGAGTCCTGGATAGGATTTGAGCACAGTAAAGAAGTCATCAAGGATGCATAGTAAAGCATATAAATACCTCAGAAAATAGCAACACAGTGAAATACTAGTTCATCGTTCTTCCAATTGCACCAGGCCAATATAAACTGTTAAAAATAAAGGGATCTGAATATGAAATAAATCAGGTAGTTGGAGACATATCTGACTATCCATTTTCTTTTCTGCAATTCTAAAAACCGTTGTTGTTGAGGATGTGGTCCAGTGGTAAGAATACTTTTCTAGAATGTTCAAGTTATTTGGTTTGAGCCTCAGCACTAAAAAAGAAAAAGAAAAATCAAGCCAAAACAGCAATAAAAGGATACCTTAAAATCAGATAAAAAAAAATAATACATAGTAGTGACCAAGCTTTACCAGAGTTTTTTTTTTCAATCATATTTCTGGGAATGTTTACTTTCTTGATGAAGACTGAGAGTCCATGATAATCATGCCAGGTACCACGATGGTCACAGGAAAGAAGAGCAGCTCTAGATTCTGTTTCCACTGATGTGGTCACGGCCACACCAGTGTTCGCTCTTTGTTCCTCAATCTCAAATCTCCCTGGTTAATTTTTTTTCAGCAATTAAAATTCACCCACAGTGTTGTACTCAAATATTTGAAACTATCAGTGAAAATGGGAGTCACCATTTTCTCCTTCGTAGAGCACTGTTAGGATTGTATAAAAACCAACATGAGGCAGCCACCTACTCCCTGATATATTATGCTTTTCTAATGCCAAAGGGGGAAAATACTAACTCAGAGAGTAGTGAATGTGCCCTCAGCTCTCATATCATCCATCAGGTGGTGGATCTTTAGTGGGTATTTCTTTGTAGAATGTGTATAGTTCAAGTAGAAAATCACAGAGGATTCTTCCACCCCTGTTTTGGTGTGTGTGGACAGCTGCCCAACTTTGTGTGTAGTTAAAACTTAGGCAATTTGAATGTAGACATCCAGACAAGGCTTTCAGCAGAGTGTCTGCCGGCTGACCACAGTTCTAAGTTTAGCAGATTGCTCAAACTATACCAGCTGCTCTCGTTTTTCAATAAAGGAAAAATAGAAAATGAGCTTAGTAAGCTATGCTGTTTTGGGGCCATGCCATTCGAGATGTGGTGTGTTCCAGCCTAGAATTCTTAAGGAGTCAAATGACTCAATTCAGGGCTTTCGCTGTTTCATAACACCAGTCGTTGAGCTTTGCACATCTAAATGCCACAGCCCCACAGCTTGGCATCAGTGCCCTGTGGTTAGCAAAGTAGTGATTGCTGGTGCCTAGTTAGGCTGCAGCAATGAAATGAGTGGGGTCAAACCAATGGGTGGACTTCTGGAAAGACGTCTGCATGTCAACCTCACTTCGTATGTCTAAGTCCCTTTCTTACAAGCTGGGGAATTCCATTGTGGAGAGAATAAACCAACCTCCTTTTTTTTTTTGCCTGTGTCAAAGATTGTATGATCATGGGAATTGCTAAACTTAAAGCACTTTTTATAGACAACAAGAAAATCTCCTGCTTTATCCTTCCATACTCTCTCTCTTTCATACTCCTTCCCCAAAGGAAAAGAGAGCATATGTTTAACCAGTGTTTGCCAAGATCATTAACTCAAACTGATTATTTTCTGCATGTACTAAAGAGAAGCTAATGAAAAGTATGAACCAGTTTATGTTACCTACTTGCAATAAGTACTACATGTGTTGGGAGATCAATTTCAAAGCTAGTATGTTGGGAAGACAATTTTCATTACATTTGTAATTTTCAATACAAAAACAGTATTTGATTATATTGCTCTGTACTATACTGTATAGTACTGTACTATATTGATTATATTATATTGCATTGTATTGTATCACTATATATGTAATATATATGATGTATATATTATATGTATTATGTATATGCCCTTTACATAGTCTTGGTCCTTGACTGTGGTTGAAACACAGTTGAAGGCAATTTCTTATGGCATATACTAATATAAATTAGAAAATGTCTCTGATTTCAGTAGAAATGCTTTGAGATTTCCTCTCCTTAGAGTGATGTTGGCTATGGGCTTGCTGTTATTGCCTTTGTTTTATTGGTATATGCCCCCCCCCATGTACACATAGTCTCCCCAAGACTTTTATCATGAAGGAACATTAGATTTTTGTCAAAGGGCATTTCTGCTTCTAATGTGATAAACTTGTGGGATATTGCTTTGCTTAGTTTTAGTATTTTGATTTTTGTTTTGTCTTGTTTGGTTTGGCTTTGTTTTATTTAGTCTGGTTCCTGTGGTGGATTACATTTATTTTATTGATATGTACATATCAATATACATATATCATCTCTTAAATAAAGCCAATTTGACCATGGTGGATTTTAACTTTAATTTTTTTTCAAAACCTATTTTTAATGATGGTTCTTAAATACTTTAACCTTCCTGTTATCCCCACCACCCACCATAGGTTGTGGGAAAGAAAAATATACAGGGAAGTAGACCTATTTAGAAAGCTTCACTCCTGTCTGTATTGTCTGGATATCAGCAGTTCAGTTCATAAGTTTACAGCGGCAGCTCATTCCACTCACAGACACTTCATGGATACACCAGCAGTCCTGTTCAGTAGAGTCGGGTTAGCAATAGCAGTGACATGATCTTGCAGAGACAGCCAGGCCTCAGCAGGTAAGCAGAGGGACCAAGAGGAATGCCAGGAGAAGTTCTTGGTTATGCCTCTCTCAATAGCAAGAAGATCAGTGAAGACATGAGACTGACAAGCCTTGCACAGTTAGTTCTATAAGGAAACTAAGCACACATCTGTTACTGTCCTGAATTCTATTTATACCCTCCGAACATCACATGTACTCCACATGTCTTGCCTCAGTATGTGCATCTGTCTTAGCTGACATCACTCTACCCATCATCCTGAGTCCAAGGAAGCAGCACACCAGCAGAAGTTTTGTGATTCATTTCTCTCTATGGAGTCCCTTCAAATGCAGCTCAACTCTGCAATGTAAGGCAAACCAATACATGCATGTCAATAGCAAAGAATCTTTTCACCTGTGTCTGCTTCAGCTAAATGTTCCTCCAGGTGTTTGCTCTAGCAAAACACTATCCAACTGACCTCCCAAAGAACTCTTAAGTTTCCATTTCAGTGGATAATCTTTTGCATGTGATCTTGATGGTTTGCAAGTACATTATTGGGAATGTTTGCATTTACATTTATAATAGATATAGATCTATATTTTTATTGTCAAATCTTTATGTGATTTTGGTACCAGAGAATAGTGTACTCGTATAAAGAATTTGGAAATGTTCCAGTTTCTATTTGTGGAATGTTTTGAGGGGTATTGGCGTCAGCTCTTCTTTGAAGGTCTGTTAGAATTCTATGTAATTCTAACAGATATGTGTGCATTTCCTGCTTAAGAAAATTTTAATTACTGCTCCTATTTTACTCGGGGTTATTAACTTGTTTAAATTGCTTATTTCATCTTAATTTTGATAGGTTGTGCATGTCAAGAAATTTATCTACTTCTTTTATGTTTTCCAGTTTCCTGGAATACAAATTAAAAAAAAACTTTTTATTGATTTGTTGTGAATTTCACATCATGCACCCAATGTTACTATTCCCCTAGTCCCTGAAATACAGATATCTAAAGTATATAGATACTATTCTCTGAATTTTCTTGGTATCTGTCATTTATCCATTTTTCATCTCTAATTTTATTGATTTGGATCCTTTCTTCCCTTTGGTTAATTTGGCTAAAGTTTTGTCAACATTGTTGCTTTCTCTCAAAGAATCAACGCTTAATTTTATTGATTCACTGCACTTTTTCTTGTTTCTATTTTAATGATTTTGTACTAAATTGGATTATTTCTTTCCATCTACTTTATTTGAGTGAATTCCTTCTTGTTTTTCCAGATATCATATGTGTACTGTAGGTCCTTAGAGCTATGAGTTTGTCGTTTAGAACTGCCTTCATTATGAACTATATGTTTGTGTATGTTGTGTTTTAATTTTTTTCAGCTCTAAAAAGTTTTTAACTTTCCTACTTGAATTTTTTCTCAACATGATTTTTTTCACTATCAAGTTGTTCAGCTTCTATGAGTTTGTAATATACTTTTCATTATTTCTCTTTGATGTTGATAACCAGCTTTATTCCATGGAGGTCAGACAAGATCCAGAGTATGATTTCAATTTCCCTATATACATTAAGACTTGATTTCCATCCTAATATCTGAAGAGTTTTGGATAAATTTCAATGAGTTACTGATGACTGTAATCTTTAGTGTTTTAATGGAATATTTCCTAGATGTCTGTTAGGTCCATTTAATTTATGATGTTACTTATGTGGGGTTTAACCCCACTCAAAGCATTTCTGTTTTCTTTTTGTCTATATTATGCATTTCTTTTTGTCTGCATTTTGATCAATATGGAAAATTCAGATGCAATATTGTTTCTTTTATAAAATTAGATGTTCTTTTGTTTGTTGCATAAATATTTAGAATTGTTATATCTCTTCAGTGGATTTTTTTCTTTAATAGGTATGTAGTGAATGTCCTTCAACAACTTTTCTTGACAGTTTTGATTTCAAGTCTATGTTAGGGGTACTAAAATAGCTATGCCTGATTGCTTCATGGTCCCATCTGCTTAGAGTCCCATTTCCATGTTTTACCATAAGCTGATGTATAACCTTGATGGTGGATGTGTTTCTTGGATGGAGCAGAAAGATGGATTAGGTTTTCTAATCTAAACTCTAAGTCAATGTCTTTTTACTGGGAATTAAGATCATTAATGTTAAGAGTTATCACTGAGCAGTTTTTATTTATTTCTGTTATTTTGCTGTGGTGGGATTTTTCCTCTTCTGTTTAATTATTCTTACTGAGAAAACAGTAAAAAAGTAAGTCTGGAGAATTCTGCTGAAGAAGTATTTGGCTAAGGTATAAAGACAAAATATAAAAGTAACACTCAGCTCAAAAAGAGGACAATTTGCTTTCTTAATTATTAATAGTAAAGGCTATTCATAAAGAAATTATTTTTCCCAAATGACCTGGCGAATTGATCACCTCTCTTTTAAATATTCACAATACACACATACTTAATTAGTATCATCAATGGAGAAATAATATAGTTTTGTGTATTTGCTTTCACTGGACCACACACTTTGTTACTAACTACCACTCAACAATATTGAGTGGAATAAACAGCATTTTATCAATGTTTCTGAGTTAGACTTTTATCTTCAAAGAACTCTTATACAATTAGAAGTTGATCATCTTTCACTAGTTTAATACCACTATATAACAATAGGTGACTTTGTTTATTATTCACAGTTTACAAATGAATGCTGAAATCCTTTGCTGAGGAGAAAAGATGATATTAAGTAGAAGAAATGTCTTCCTTTGGGCAGAAAGCATAAGGAATGATAATAAAGAGAAATGCTGTCGAGCAGGGTATGAAAGAGAAACTTTGCTGACTATGTAGTTTCTTGTCTTTTTGTTTCTGTTATTGCTTTTTTTTTAAATCAGTTCCTTTTGGGTGCTGCAGAGTTTCTGCATGATTTAAAGCTGCTTTTTATTTTAATTTTTTGGCTTAGAGCAGTGCTATTGCAAAGAAGATAAATTCCCTTGTCTTACAGTCAACAGGAAATGAAAAGTCGTTCATTAGCTCTGCAAAACTCTTTCATTTTAAAAACCATCAAATAATTTAAAAATAAAATAGTATGAAGACAAGGCAAACTAGGGAATGCAGCAGAGTGGGATGGAATGATCCATGTGCTAACATTAATCGGGCTAACTTACATGATTAAAAAAAATAATTATGTAGGATTGCAACAGATCTTCATACAGGGCATCCTCTCCTCTGGAGACAAATCTTGTGTCACTCAGTTACTGAGTAAACATCTGATGAGTGACTCATTATGTGCCCAGCAGTGAACCAACTGAGAAAAATGTTTTTTCCTCATAGAATGTATTGTAGGATAAGATGTTCTTTGTCATAACAGGATTGCTGTGACTTAAATATAAAATATTTCCACAGAATCAGATATTTCTCCACTTGATCTGCAATTGGTGGCACAACCTGGAGAAGTTATAAAAGCTTTAGGAGGTGGAACAGTGCTGGGGGAACTGTATTACTGGATTGGCTTAGAGGATTTGTCACCTCAACACCCTCTCTATATCCATGCTTCCCCTATGTGTGGGTAAAATGTAGTCAGCCATGGTTTTGTCTCTGCTACCGTACCTATCTGCCTGCTGTTCTGTGTCTTCATCTGTTACAGATTTTAGCCTTCCAAAATCATAAACCAAAAAAAAAAAAAAGAAAAGAAAAGAAAGAAAGAAAGAAATGTGTTCTTTCAGTTGCTTGCTATGACATTTTTATCACAGTCAAAGTAACCTAATACAAGGATTACACTTAAATGAGTATAAATGTATCAACAAATGAAGAGGGTTTTATTTAATCTTAATAAATCTAGTAAGACCCAATCTAATAAAATGTGTCCCATTCTAGCATTGTTCCTCTGTAGAGACTTGAAAGACACCTCCCATATACATAAACCCAGCTCTAGTGTTTGAGTAGAAAATGGGACTTGTCACTAAATTTAGCCAAACTTAGCATCCCACAGTCTGAGCTATTTCTCAGCCAAGCTAACGGTGTAACCTACATATAACCGCATTTCACAGCCTCTCATGAAACCATGCCCAAGATTTATGCTGCCAATGTTCCCGATGGCAACACTATCCCTGCACTTTGCTACAAGAGATTAAAGGTTGGCTACAAATAATTTCCAATGAATAACTCTAATTAGACACTGAAGTTGGCATATTTCCTACAATCTGAAATTAGATCACAGAGTTGAGTTGACATGAAACAGCCCCATTAACTCCCCAGACTTCCAAGTCCTATTTGCTTGATGGAAATTACTGTTTTGAACTTTTATCTTCTATCTGAAGAAGACTGTAGTCAGAGGTAATAAAAAGATCGGTAGAACTAGGCTATGACTTTGCTTCTGTTCTGGGGCTCCAACTTCTGTAAAGAAACTAGTAAGGCCAAAAGTCCCATGGGATATTTAATTATTATATTTTAATGAATAAAGGAAAAATAAATCAAGTAAAACCCTATCTAATAAAACATGTCCCATTCTAATTAATTAATTAATTTGGATAGGAATGTAGTTTACCTAACATGCGTAGGACCCTTCATTTAATTTCCAGAAAAGAGAAAACATTTCTAATTCTTCATGTCTGCATGACTTCTATAACATGATGATGCTATTAATATAGTCAATAGATCAACCTGTAATTAATAGATGCTCATCCAGATCTGAATCCTGTTGCTTTGATGCTCAGCATTCAGTATATGTCAGTTTGGGAAATAGAAAACATGGCCCTCTTTGGTGAGAAAGGCTGCTTAATAACATCCGGTGGCATTTCTCAGCATCCTGGGGCTATCCCCTTCAGTAGTGCATTTCCAGGCATGTGATTTATCACTGGTTTCTGTGTCATAAATAAACACTCCATGTGGATGCTATTGTTCAGCATCCTGGATGATGTGTGCTACCATCGGCTGTCATGTGGCTGATCTGCTCATAGTTGGCATGCCAGATGTCTGGTATAGCCATGCACATTTCTACATGGGGTAGAGTTAATCATTCTACTCCTCAGACATAAGTGAAACATAGGACAAAGGCTAGGCATGGGAGATTGGTAAAATTCTGGAAATTGAGAATGTTTTACATCCAAGTAATAAGGGGCCTTCCTCTCTTTTAACTGCTGGGATAAATGGTTATGTTGCTTAAAATCCCCTACCAATGGTACTTTCAGTACTCTATAAGCAGCTTTATACCTTAGAAAGAGTCTGTAACACATCGTTCTGGTGGACTACACTTGCTTTAAAAGTCTGTGCTCTAAACTGGTAGTTGGATTTTTAAATACTCATAAAGACACTGGCACAGTTTGGCAGTTCATTTTCCCAAGAAATTTTCTTGAGAGTATGAAGCCTAAGATAAAGTTAAGAATAAAAATGCATGAAGCTGGCAGTCTAAAGCTTAAATTATTTAACAAATTATGAGTTGTATCAATGATTAAATAATTGACTTTAATTAATTTCAGTTATTATGAACCATATTATTGAAAAAAATCAATAAATATTTGAGGCAGAATAGCACTGGTTCTGTCTGTCCATGAATAGCATTTCTCTAAATTTAGCAGCATTATATTATGCATTCATATAAAGCAAAAATATAAGCTACTCATTCCTCTTACACTAAGGAGAAAACTGAGAAGGTAAACCAACTGTTGAATTTAGTGATTTATATAAACATATCCACTCTGTTACTTTCAAAGGTATAATACTAATTAGCAGATACAAGTTGAAGATTTGAAAGTCTTAGTGTAGAGTAGAATGTATAATCAAATCACAATCTTGTATAAGGGAACACACACATACAAACATTAGAGTGTTTCAAATTGAATTTTCTAACAATTACACATGGATGACTTTATAACATTTGTAACTTAAGTATATTTAATAAAAGTAAAATAAATTGATTTATGACCAGGTGGTAATGGGAAGGTGTATTAGACACAGAGTTCTCCAGTAAAATAGGCCCGTAGATTCATATTTATTCTCATTCTCATTCTCTCTCTCTCTCTCTCTCTCTCTCTCTCTCTCTCTCTCTCTCTCTTTCAATATAAGAAGATCTATTTCATTTAATTGGCTAGCATGATTTGACAAGCTCACAATCTGAGTTTGGGAATCTGTCTTTAATATCTTGAAGAAAACTGTCAGTGCAGTTTTGAGACAGAGTTTCTTACTCAAAAAAAAAATCTTAGCCCCACTATTAAGGCTTTATATCTGATTGAATTAGTCCTTCCCACACTAAAGATAGTGTTAACTGCCTAAGATTAGCCACATCTACAATAAGAAAAACCTATGAAGTGCAGTTTGCTGTCTACTGGTTTTACTTTTGCAAGTCACACTCTTACACCTGGCTACCAAAATATGTGAAGTAAACCATTTGGAAAGCCAATGACTTCAGGGCTGAGAATAAGCTGCTTCAGGAAGCTGATGCTAATACTGATGCTTCATTTTTACTGGGCTTTACAGAAACTCCAGTAAACCCATTCCACAATGTTTTCATGAGAAAAAAAAAAGACTGGTAGTCCTTAGACACACAATGTTTGTTGAAGGCTCTTAGAAACACTTACGAAAGGAATCTGTTTCCATATTTAAAAAATTAAATGTTATTTAGTCAAAATTTAATGCATTACCATCTCTAGAAAAGTAATGTGGCATCACCCTCTTGGTCTCTGGAGCTGTCTCATCTGCTTGTCATTTTGTCTTCCTAGGCAGAATGAAAGACTGGCATTTGAGGATCCATCTTACTTGTAAGCCAAGTACTAGACCAGTACTGGATACAAATCTGGTGGTTGGTCATTATGTTTCAGATAAATGTTTACATGGGTGTACAATAACAAGCAAACCAAAGATGGAAAATCACCATTATTGTTTTTTTACTAGATTGAATGAATAAAGCTAAACATATTCATAGGCTCATAGAAAGAATTTGCAATGTCTGACCCTTTAAATACTGTGAATAACATATTGAGCATGTTGTCTTTGAGTTTAAGTACAGATTTTCATTGAGAGTTGTATGTTGGATGTGACAAAGATGCAGAATGATGGAGGAGGAGAGAGAGTGAAAGAACTTTGCCTGGGGAGCAGCATGCTTGCAAACAATAACCAGGAAAGATGTTCTGTTTGAAGGGGGACCTGGGTCATCTTTGTTAATAGTAACCAATGTTCAGGGTTTATAGCAATCTGAATTGTGCTGGCACTATAATTTTGAAACTTAATTTAGTGCTTTTCCTCCCCGTAAAATTATAAGGACAAAGAACAGGCGTTGAGCCACTGTCTCTTGCTCTTGCTTAATAATGTTTTGTTCCAGGGACTTCTTTCAAATAAGCATGGTGTTTTCCTCTGACAAGGGAGGCATCATTTCTTTTCCTGACTTCTTGACAAAAAAAAATTCCACTCAATTGGTTAATTCCCTTGCTATCCTTCACTGGCCCTGACACCACTTCCCATTGCTTTCCTTGTGGTGTGCTAACACATCAAATAAACTTGTCATAAAACACACACACAGGAAAGTCAAACAAAGCCAATAATTATTGATCTTTCGGGATGAGCAATTTGTATCAATCTGGGGAAAGATCAAAAGAGATGTGTTCAACTAAAACTTTGATTCCAAAGACTTAGGAAGTCTTTGAGATTTCTAGAGAAAGAAAACAGAAAGAAAGAAAGAAAGAAAGAAACAGGTTGCATTTTTTAGATATAGAAAAATATAAACCCAAACTGTCTGCTGCTTGCCTCCCCAATATGACAGCAAGTTACCTCTATGATTCTATGCTGATAGGGTAATTCATATTAATTTTGACATACACATGTGTATACACACAATATATCACTATAAGTATATATATATATATATATGAGCCATGTAAATCTAAATTTGAATTCTCAACCCATGAATGACTATGTAAACTTAACTAAATCATGCACAGTCAAAGCACTGTACTGTCGCTCTATTATATACTGTTTGAATGTAAAGTGGCTAGTGTCAATTCAAACACAGAGTATGTCTACAGCCAATGTCCATTGCCTTATTTGCATTCTACTTTGGAAACTCTCTTTGATGAGCCTCCATTTGCTTGCAGATTCAGACAGAATTTGTCCACTAATTTGATTGGCAATACTCGCAGCAAATTCAACAGAACATTGAAGGATGCCTTTTAACTTTGATGCAGTCTTTGCTCCTCTTGAAAGACATAGTTGTTTGAGATTATTAAAATATGATACTTTCCCTTCTTCAAGGAACACTGCTAGACTCCTACCAATAATTCAGTTCTGTTTTTGTTTTTTTCTGAGTTGGCATATCCAGACTTAGTCTCACTTAAAAGACAGACTATTCTGTTTGTTTTAATTTTGCAAAGACAATCTTGAAATGGCAATAATAAATCATTCTTTTCAATTCATTTCTTTCCATCTTCAAGAAAAATAAGAGGTGGTGTCTACATGAAATGCTATATCTAATAATGGTGTACTTAGGAAATTACTTTCCAGATGTCCCAGTTCAATGTCCATGTATGTCATTTGACGATATATTTGTTACCTGCACTTTAATCTATGTCATTTCCTTATTTCCTAAAAGACTTAAACTTATTTGTCAAATGTTGGGTGCATACAGAAAGTTGAATATTATTTTCACATAGCTTCTTTTCATTTCAGACTAAATGAATGGCCAAATTCTAGATTTCCATTTACAGACCTTATAAGAAATATTTCATAGTTGTTAAAGTTAGTTTTGCCAAAGGCTTAGTTTTTTATCAATGAAGGCAATATGAAGAAGGGTAGCAAACCCTGAAGCACATGTTCTTTCTTTTGTGGCAATAAGCTTGCTATAGACTAAATGTTTATGGTCTGCCAATGTTTATGTTGAGGTCCTGACTTCTAAGGTAATGGTTAGGAGTTCATATAAGGGGCCTTCATAGTTGAGTTGGTACTGAAGAGATCCTAGCTGTCTAGAATGGAATTAGTGTCAACTCAAAAGAGACCTCAGAAGAATGATGGCTTATTTCTCCATGTGAGGTGACAGGTAAAAGACAACTATTTAAGAACCAGGAAATGAGTCATCACTACACAAACAATTTGCCAGCAAACTGATGCTGGGCTTTCCAGGCCTCAGAACTGTGAGAAGTAAGTTTCTGCTTTTTAAACTCAACAGTTTGTAACACTTTGTATATCAATAGAACCACCCTGGAACAAAGACTTTTCCACAGATCTTAGAGGAAGACCATACTTGCTTTTAGAATAGCATAGAGTTCTACCATATGTAGTGTAAATGCACATGCATAGATGTAAACAAACACCCTTTTGCACACTGTCATGGTGTTCTGAACAGATGGTCAGATTTCCTGGAAAATCATAAAAGTTGCATGGAAAAGAGATCCTAACAATAATTTCTTACCAAGCATGCATCTAAATATTGGTAATAAGTATTAGTTTTAGATTGTGGCTTGGCATATGAGTGGTGCTTTTTTTTGGAAGTCTCCCTTGCTGTCATTATGGAGACACACAATACATTTCCAAAGAACTCCCTGGTAGAAGAAATTCATGGTGACATTTACCACATGTCCCCTCATATCATTTTCTGCTGTATTTATTGCATCATACCTCCCACCTTAGATTTTTTTCTTCCATTTACTTTCAAAAGTCTGGGCTTGGGATTATAATTTTAATACTATTTCTCCCTTCCCTTTCCTCCCTTCTATTAATATTATAAGCAACACCATAAAGTCACAAACACAACTGTGCATATGTGAGCTGAACAAAGACAGCAATGAACTTTCAAAATTCTTAAGTGAATTATGTAATTCCAAGAGCAAGAAGTGAGCACTTGAGCAGGCACGAGCTCAGAGGCCATGAGGACAAATGGTTTTATTAGCAGAAATCAGATTCTAACCTGAAGCAATGATTAAATAAGGAGAAGGTGTTCTTAGAACCCAAAAGAATCATTTCTGCCTGAACAGTGGCTGCCTTTCTCCTTGATTTGCCATCCTTTTATGTACCTTTGACTTAAGACTCCTTCAAATGTCTGGTTCACCCAAGTCCTCTGCTTCACAAGAATAAAAGGATGGGTGACAGAGGCTAAGAGTTTGATATGCTGTTCACAAAAACAAATAAATAGAATCAAAAGATAAGACAAACAAGCAAAACACCTGTATAAATAAATAATTATTTTGTCAACTCTAATAAAATTTAATATCCTCAGAACAGAAAGATCTAATTTAGAACTTTGCTTTCTATGCAAATTTGTTTATGGTTTTAGATTTAATAAACATGCCAATTTCTTAAATTTATATCTTAAATATTTCATTAATCCCTCCAGTTAAATGATAAATACACTTGATTTTCTCTTATGCAAAAATGCAGATTCTGAAGTTATGAAACCATAGTAGGGGAGAAAGTGAAGAATTTGATTCTGAAAGATGTAACCTGTTCAAGGCAAAGTAACTAAAGAGCCGTAATGGTTGAGAGCAGTGAACAGTGGCATCTGTTGTTGCCCCATAGAATATACCACCCTATTGGAAAGACAACAGAAATGAAAGCATAATATTTACAGAGTTCAGCAAACATTTTTCTATAGAGGATCAGATCATAAAGTATTCTTTTGTTTGTGCTTGACAGACATGATAGACATCTACTTTCTCTACACATGCACTGATGACAGATCAACAAACCTCTTCCTCCAATGGGCTTTTTATTCTTCCTTCTGATAACATGGGTGACAGGACCTGACTCAAAGCAATAGCATGAGTGAACTGTCAACCATATCACATGTGATAGCATTACGGAAGCTCACGTGGTGTTCTGTTCAGCCAACATTTTGCCTCTTTTCTATTCTACCACTCCTAAAACTACATGTAGAATAGGTGTGGGGGTAATGTCTGGACTATCAGGAGAGCCTCCTGTCCTTCACCCCTCTTTGTACCAGGGAGTGTAAAATGTTCCACTCCTACTGCTTGCTTATGCCATCATCATGAATGCGAGACTAAGCATCTTGAAAGTTCCCAGAGCACTCCCTACTTCATGATGGGCAATGGCTCTATCGTGTCCAATGGGAATCCCTTTACGCCACTATAAGCAATTAGTCTTTCAAGCCTAGAAGAGGAGTATGTATATGGCACCTCCATCTATTTCAAAAGATGGAGTTCAATTTCCCAATCCTTCCTTGATTTGGCCCACCTGTTTGGAATGGGTCACATATGATGGCCAATAGCATTCATCTGGAGAGTCTCCATGCCAAAAGAAAGCATCTTGAAGAAGGAAGTTACTTAAGTGTGGAGAACTATGACTCCTGCTCCTTCAGCTCCTGAGTTTCTTCCTGTGCTCAGTCAGGTCAACCTAATTCTAATTGGCTAGAGGCACCTAATATCCTTGATGATCATATAATGAAGTGCCACCTCTTAGTACCTGAAGCTAAGCTTTTCAAAAGAAGAAGATGAACAGAGACAGTAGTGGAGCTCGAGGACAAACTAGGAATACAAGGAGCAGAGTGAGGGCCGAGAACATGAGAAGAGAGCCCGGTTTGCTCTATTAGGAGCACACTGCTGGTCTGTTCAGTGTGGGTGTCCACAGACCACAGCGGTCTATAAAATCCTTACTTTCTCACATGTATGCTAAATACTGACATACAAAGATGATATTGTAACACTTTGCCTTCCCTTCATCCTTTCCAGCAGTTTCTTTCTTTGAATGTGATAGTTCTGGTTGAAGTAGCATGGTATCTTATTTTAGTTTATTTCTCTGGTGATTAAATGTATTTTCACATGCTTATTGGCACTACTACTGAGGTTTTCAAAAAAATCATTCAGAAAAGGAAACTGGACTATTACTTTTAAAACTAACATAAACCTTCTAAAAAACTCAAACTTCCATTTGATTTATTTACAATTTCCAAGTTATTAAAGCATCCTGGTTTCTATAAATAGATTAGTGGATAAAAGGTGTAACAAGGACAACACACACACACACACACACACACACACACACACATATGGGGGAGAGAGAGAGAGAGAGAGAGAGAGAGAGAGAGAGAGAGAGAGAGAGATTGATTCAATACAATATGGATGAATCAAAATGTGTATAAAGTATACTTTGTACCTAGTGCAAAACAATAAAATTGAACCAAAAGAGGAAACGAAAGTGTTCATGACTGATTAAAAAGTGTTTAAAGATAAAATCATGAGTAAGAACATACTGAGTGGATACATGTCAAGAACTTCAGTTAGCCACTTTATCTCATTCATTACTTTAAAAAATCTATAATGTTTAATAGAAATGAGACTTTAAGAAATACAGACATGAATTCGCTAATAGATAACAGACTACATTCTTCAGCAGGTTAGAGATAAATTCTTTCTCCATATCATAAGACTCACCTCTATTTCTATGAATAGGAATTGTTTACCACCATTATCTCTCCCACTTTACTCCCAAAGCACTGCACAATCTTTCAGAACAATGTAATGCAGTGATAATTGTCCACACGTAGGATCCTGGATCAGCAGTGGATAAACCTCCAGGCACAGTTGTGAAGGATTGTTTACCCTCCGGGTGGGCCTCTGAGAGAATGTCTAGATTAGGTAATTGGTTATAGGAATTCCCACATGAAACAGGGAAACACCTGAGTTTCTTTCCTGGCCTCTATAAAAGGGAGACAAACTGCTAAGAGCAAGCCTTCATTGTTTTGGCTTTTTGGCAGCAAATGCAGTGTTCCAAGCTGCCTCAAGCACTTGCTGTCGTGACTTTCCCACAGTAACAGACTGATGGTCCCTGGAACTGTGAGCCTATATATACCCTTCCTCCCTCGAGTTGCTTTGTATACATATTTTTACCAGAGTAGTAAGTAAAGAGATCTAAGACAGCAAAGGAAGGGACATGTTCTTACAGTCATATGACCCCGATGCAGATCGTGACAAAAGTCTCACTGTCAATGCACAAATCCTATTCCTTACGTTTCACATCTGTATCTAACAAGACAAATGAAACAGAAAGCAACATGCTAGAGATTACGTGTATTGACCAGTTCTTTAGCTTCTGACTTCTTAAGAATTGCTACTTGTAATATGTGGCTTTTATTGAATGTGGACCACTTTTACATCACAGCGATATGTTAATAATAACAATAATATAGCTATAAATAATTTAAAATAAGCTACAGAATGTTAGAGACACTGCTGGTGCATTTCCATTGCTGTAATGGAATTCCTGATAAGTGACATAAGAAAGGATTATTTTGACTCCATGTTTCAGAGGCTTGGAGGCAATGCTAGCTGGACCCGTGGCTTTGAACCTGTGGTAAGACAAACCTTCATGACAGCTTGGGCATATGATAGATTTTCTACCATATACTGCTTAACTCCACAGTGGCTAGGTAGCAAAAAAAAAAAATGAGAAAAGCACAAACAAAGGCAAAATTACCTTCAGAAATGCAGCCCCACAAAGCTGTTTTCCTCCAATAAGTCCCACCTTTCACAATTTCTTCCTGACGTTTAATTCTATTATAAATCCTTCAACAATCCAGTCTCTCTTCTAGGGTCTCCCACCTCTGGATTGTAGCCAAGCCTTTGGTAGGACATACCAAAAGCAAGCCATTATACCGATGATCTAGATTAAAAAAAAAATAAATAGAGGTTGGGGGTCAGAAGAACTGCTGACCCCTCCACACACTGCCAGTTACTTTCAGTATAGACTGAGAAGGCTCTGATTCCTTTACAGCAGGGCACAGTGGATATGCTTATCAGGTGTTACTCTGCTCAAAGTCCTCCTCAAAATGATAACGCCCTCTTTAAGGAGCAGCTGCGGGTAGTTTGTGCATCAAAATGAAAAACATAAATACTGACTCAAGGGCATACAAACTCATAATATTCATCATTCTTTCGAGTGCATCAACAAAAGCGAACATGTGTTGCCTGATGAAGAACTGTCTCCTGGGCTTATGCAAAGCGAGTCTCTATGCTATGACCCTGGGAGTGGAGAGCACAGACCATTCGGGATATAATTTAAGTGGAAACAGCCTAGCCCAGTTGTTCTAATGGTAGGCAATTAGTATAAAGAGCCATTAGTTCCCAAACCTCTGGTCCCAGGTGCTGTGCTGAATTCTAACAAACCTTCTGGTTACAATTTTCATAGTAATATGGACTCGTTTTCCAGTTTCCCATATATTCTGCTATTACATATAATATGCAATGTACTATTTGTACACACACACACACACACACACACACACACACACACACACACACACATTCAGAATACTCTCTCATTAACTGAGAATGAGGTAGAGTGCAGAGTGCAGACCTCCTCTCTGCAACCTGGAGAGCGACCACACAAATGGCATCACACTTTCATTTACCTCAAATTTTCCATGTGCATCTTCCCATTGATTTATTCTGAATTATTCTTTAGCTATACTATGCTGTGGTATGTTAAAAAATTAGACATTAAGGCTGCTTATGAAGATGTTTTCTTGCTAATGAATATGGATAAGATATTCATTATGAGTTTTCAGAAGTATGGGGTGAAAACATTTTGTTGTTTAACTTTTATCAAAAATTCTCCACATTAAAAACAAGCCCTAAAGTACCAAAGTGATTCATTTTCATGACACTATTGTTTTTACAGTGTTTTTAAAATGACCAATGTTTGTATGTTCTCTGTATGCTTCGAATACTGATAGTAAGGTAAGCATCAGCTAACCATATACTCAGACTATGCTGTCACCCTTTACAGAGATATTTAGAAGGATAATGCAATGACATCATTATGGAGTTCAGGATTGTCATTCTTAGATTCTGATCATTACGATGGAAATAAGGTCAAACGCTATTTACTTTTAGCATGGGGCTGCTCAAGGAATTAAAAGGCCTACCCTTGTGATTTTGCTTTAAACATAATGATTAGTAAATTTGACAATCTTTGACACTAGATTAGGGCCTGAGAGATGGAGGAAAACAAAGATGAAGATGGTAGAGAAAGAAGATTAGGAAAGTAGTGAGCTTTGAGGGCGCATAGGTTCTTATGTCCTTAGAGCAGAGTTGTAGGTAGACATCAGGAAGGCCATGTTGACACCCTTCCACTTAATATCGCTCAGAATCCTCACCATGGGTGTCACTATAGGCTGCCCAGATTCATGCAGCACAAGCAAGAGTTGTGGAATAGAGACAGTTGAGAATGTTAGAGTCAAAATATCTTCCTCAGTGTTTTCCAGGTTGTGTTAATATCATGGCTAGGTTAACCAAACAACTTTTTCAAGAAAATCAATGGAACAGTACTCCTGAAGTTAATTACAATTGGGAAGTAAAGTGGAGATAATAAAAGCTATGATTCTTAAGCACTGTTTTAAATATCTATTCAAAAGAAAGTTAAAACAATTCTTTTGCTTTTGTTATACATTTGGACTAAATAGTCCTTAAATGAATTTTCAATAATTCCTTAACTTCTTAGGAGGTGCAGAAAGCATATGAGCATTCCCTTAACCAAATGTGTGAAGATGAACGTGATTGTTTGGTGTTTTAGCTATTTGAAATGTATTTGAATAGCTGTAATGTTAACAAAAGGTGTTTTTACACATGTGTCAATTATCTTGAAATTCACTCAAAGAAAAATGGACACTTCAAAATACTTCCTTTTCCATTACTGAAAGTTAATTGGCATGGCTGCATTGATATGGTCTTTTGTTTTAATAACACTTCTTGAAATATGATAAATAAGCTCCTGAATGTTTTGTCTCCAATACCCTTGAACATTTCTTCTTTCATTATGAATTCCAAAAGTGTTGATGTGATTGCATAGAAAGTTTAATGGCAGTATTGATTCCAAGCACATTGACCAGAAAAATAAATTTTGAGAGAATTCACATTATATTTTATTCATTCCTTATCCCATTCTACTGCTCAGATCATTGGGATTTTTTTAAGCTTTTATGATTCTGTCTTTTCAAAACATGGGTGCCTTATGTTTCTATCACTGAGTCAAATACTGAGATAAAATAAAGTATCTTGACTACTAAGAACTGAGTAGTGATTAGCAGATATTACAATTGTCTCTAGAAAAATGTACATTTTAAAGAGATTTCCCACTAAAATGCAAAATTTGTGCTAAATGCCTTTGTCCAAGTAGAGTTCTTGGGAACTAAGAGAACTAAATCAAGAAAAATATGATTTATAGAATCCAGTTAATTCCTACTCCAGGAAAATACATAGGCTATATTTAAAGTAAAGGTGAGGAGATCATATTTCATATATTCTTGCTAAATTTGTATGTTTTCTTTTTCAAAAATACTGACATATTTTTCATTCTCAGATATTGATAACATGATTTCTGAGGTGAAATATTATCACTAGTATGAGCCTTTTGATACTCGAAAGATTTTATTCTTTAAAATTCCTATCTTCAGCTGCAAAGGCTCACGGGAGCCAAGAAGACTCTACTGACGATCTGTACACAGCACAGCTGGAATTCAGTTATCAGATTAGTTTTCCAATCATGAGAGCTGGCCAAGAGTAATTCCTAGAGCACGCTTCTGAAGGCAGGCGCCTTGGCAAAGACAGAGCAGAAGCAGCAGGGGTATAAGAGGTGAGAAATGATTGCCAAAACCCTGGCCTGTGTGCTTCACTGTTTCAACAAGACTAGCTTCAGAGAGAGAAAACAGAGAGGAGGCTGTACCTGAAGTGAGTGCTTGAGCTCAGTGATATTTTCAGGTGACAGGGCAGTTACTACTCCATGTCTTAGCTCCTGGATTTATGAAGAGCAAGATCCCATGAGGTTTTCTAAGTATTCCGCAACTATTTACTAATGTCTCGGACATAGAGTTTAATGTGGTTGTTAGAGGCTGATTCACCAGGTCACTCTCATCCCTACTGTTCTTCTATGTATGTCTGTTACAGAGAGTTCGATGTGAAAAGGGCCACAGAAAGTACCACAAATGATGAGTGTTAACAACACTGAACAGTAATGTGGCTGTTTCATCTGCAATAACTCGTTATAAAGGTCATAATACTCCATGATATTAGTAATAATAACTGATGAGTTATTAGTAGAATTAGCTTAGCAGTATCCGCACACAAAACAGACAGGCAAGTCACATGGGTTAGACAGCAGAGCTCTGTTGACATCTCAGTAGAGGAATTAGTTTATTCAACAGAAAGTTTGTCACCCAACGTGTTCCTGGTATTGCTTCAAGAACTAAGTTGGGTGTAGGAGAACAAAGCAAAACTTCTGCCTTAATGGAATGAGGTTATATTTAACAAAGAAGAGAATAATAAGCAAACAAAACTATATATGTGCTACATAAAGTCAAATCTGAGGAAATCCTAGAAACTAAAATGTCATATCTTAAAAGTTAAGGAAAGGTCATGTCTTGAGAACTGAGCCATGTTGCATACTTTGGGGGCCCACAAAGCAAAAACTAGCACCCAAGAGGAAAGAACATAAAAACCACAAAAGTATGTGTTTGTCTCTGGTTCCTACAAGTGTGAATGGAAGAGTCCTGTAGGAGCACACAGTAAGAAATGAAACTGAATTTTAGTTAGGGAGCTGATCTAAAGTGACTGTAGGTGCTGGCTGAAAACTTAATATTTGAACTAGAAGCTGGCAAGTGAGTACTAAGTATATTTAAAGAAATGAATGACATAAGAACCTTGTATTTGTGTAATAGTTCTTTATAGGCATATATTTTTCACAACCTATTTTTTATTATCTTTCTTTTACAGCCCAGTCATTACTCCTCTCCCAGTCCATCTTTCTCTATGTAGTTCCTCATTCCATTCCTCATCTCCCTGTCTCCAAGAGGATGCCCCCGCCCACCCTACCAACCACCCCTGCCAGGCCTTCCCATTCCCTGAATGCTTTGACTCCCTTCTAGCCCACTACCCTCCAGAGGTAGTGGAAAAGAAACGTTATTAAGTTACAGAAGAAGTGGATCTGTTTAGGAATAGTTCTCTGGGGGAATTAATTGTTCTCAGCCCAGTCCACTAGCAGACACCACACACGAATCAGCAGGGCAGTTCAATCCAGAAGAAACCCAGAAACTCACCCATAGGTTGGAGTCTGTGGAGGTAGCAAGAAGCCACAGGAATCGCACGATAAGTTCTTTGGTGAGTTTCTCTGTATGGAGTCACCACAAGTGAAGCTCAGCAATATGATATAAGCCAATTATATGAATGTTGTCAGCAAAGGCTAACAGGGGAAGCAAGGCGACCCAAAGCTCGAGATCCCACTCTCTGTGGGGTCATATTTATATTCTTTCTAAACATCATGCATCCTTTCATGTGTTTGCTACAGCAAAACATCTGTTTGCCTGTGTCTGCTTCAGCAAAACATTCGTTCACCTGTGTCTGCTTCAGCAAAATATTCATTCATGGGTCTGCTTTAGCAAAACATTATTTCATCTAACTGCCCCCAGCAAAACATCATCATAGGCTAACAGAGTCTCTAAAGAAACCAGAACTTTCCATATTATTTCTTCAAAAGCCGAGAGAGGATTTGATTAGCTAGTCCTAGAGATGGGACCAGTGATACCAGTTACAGTAGTGCGATAGAGAGATAGTCGAGGTCAAGGTTAAGGTTAACTCAGAGAAATATAATGCAGAGGAGAGGGATGTACATGCCATGAGTATAGGAATCTGTAAGATTTGTGACGGGCTATACTGTTAAAGAGGTCAAGAAGAACTAGAGAAGTATTACGTCCTTCATAAGAAGAACCAGGGGAGTATCACATCTTTCATAATCTACAGCAAGAAAGATGTATCATCAAGAGGTGATAACATTGGAAGCACTAATTACAAGAATTTTCTGAGGAAAAACCAGACTGATTTCCAGAGTGGTTGTACCAGCTTGAAACCCCACTAACAAGGGAGGAATGTTCCTCTTTCTCCACATCCTCACCAGCATCTGCTCTCACCTGAAGATCTTAGCCCCTCTGACTTGTGTGAGGTGGAATCTCAGGGTTGATTTGATTTGCATTTTGTTGGGGCATCCAAAGCCAACCAAGACAAAGTACGTAAATGACTGAAGTGACACTGACTACAATAAATGATGACTTATTATAAATAGAAGTGCTGGTTTCAAAAAGAACACCTTGAAGTGATATCAAAGGAAGAGAAGGCTAAAGGGTTGCCATTGATGGACAAAAGATAAGAATGCTTAAGGTGTAAGGATCCAGAGCCCCAGGCAAGAGCCTCAGCTTCTCTCCCCCTAGCCCAGACATCCTGTCTTCTGCTCGGTGCTGACTCCAGACTTGCATCTTTGTACTGTCACAACATATTTGAAAGGCTCTGAAAAAAATAAATATATGAAATTTGATCAAACAAGCAACATGACAATTATCTTTGTCACTGAAAAATAAAGCAGCATTGCTTCATTTGATCTTTGCCATTTGTAAACATTCTAAGTTTCACATCAGGGGGAGCTAGCCCGAGAGATATATTATGAGCGTGTTCACTTGGAGGCATTCATCTTTCACTTGTCAGGTTACAGTCTATCCCTTATTATTAGTTTTGTTTGATGTCTCTACAGAGTAGGAGGCAAAAAAAAATCAGTAGCAGACTCTGTGCCTGAAATGGGAGAAAAGAGTATTTCAGGAAGGAAGGCGTAATCGATAATTCCAAACTCCATGAAGAGGTTTATATGACAAGTATTGAAAGGCAGACACTGGGTGGGGTATTAGCTGTAGAAAGGTTTCAGTAAAGTGCTGGAAGGAGTGAGTGCTCTGATCAGCAGTGAATTTAGAGTAATGGCTTAGTTCTTCCTGCACTATCTTCCGTGATAACAGCAATGGTGGCTTCACCAAAGCACTGTCATGCAGATGGCAAACATGGAGTGGGCCCTCAGCTGGACAACTGCATGCAGAGCTTCTGTCTGCGACCTGGAAGAGCTAGGAAGCAGGTTACTCCACAGAGCCTCTGCCAAATACCCTGCCTGGTCTGTGCAACATTTATATTTCTCTTTTTTGAGACCTGTGCCAATCTTTTTGATCGTCAAAATGGCAAGACAACATGTAAACCCAGTTAGTATGCTTATAATATGTTTTTACCCAGCAAAGCCTAGTGAATGAATCTCAAGCAAATATTTTCTTTTATGCTGCTTGAAACACAGTAGAAGCAGTGATTCAGAGTTGGAGAAATAGAATGACGGGTAATGAAACAAAACAGTAAGCAAATCAATGAGGAAAGAATGGAGCTATTATTGGGGTTGGATACACAGAAAGACTACTACAAATTTTATCTTATTATTACCTTGTTATGATGTATTCATGCACATGTATGTAGCTATGTGCATGTGTGTGTGTGTGTGTGTGTGTATATATATATATATATGTACCATATAACACACATGCACATGTGAAGGAGATCAAAGGACAACTTTAAGTAATTTGTTCTTTCCTTTCACCTTGTTATGACAGCATCTCTCTTGCTTCTTCTGTGCAATGTACTCTGAGATAGCTAACTGATTGGTTTCAGGGTGATTTTCCCATCTCTGTTTCCCATCAGAGGAATGATGGCATTACAGATGTAAATAATAACATTTATTGTTAATTATTTTTTATTTTGTGAGATTATAATATAATCACATCATTTCCTTCTTCTTCCATTCCCCAAACCCTCTATATACCTCTCCTTGTTCTCTTTCAAAATCGTAGTCTTTTCTTTCATTAGCTGCTGTTGTTGACATATATGTATACAGTTTATGTGGGTTCCACTGATCAAGCACAGGTCATTAGCTTTTCATGGTAAGCAATTTTACCTGCTGAGCTTTGTCCCTAGCCTGTCTTCCAGATGACAATTTAAAGAATCGAAGAACATGATCAGTGTTGGGGTAATGAGAGTGAGCAACTTTGAAACTAAAAGGATCAGGTAGTATTACCTTTAAATTGTTAAGAGATGAAGTCTTTCTTAGTATACTTAGAGGTTAAGGCAAGTGAAGTATAAAAGAAATGAGTCCTGGGCTTGGAGAGGCAAAAATAATCATGAGGCTTAAGTAAGTGCTGTGCACTGTGAACCCTGTGGTCTCCTGCTGGTCAGGGAAGAAGACAAGAGTAGGAGAAAAGTAGTAACTGATGACACTGTTAGCTTCAGGCAAGAAGCATCAGGATGAGGTGACGTGGTATAGAGAAATACATCCATTCAAAAATAGAGGATTAGTGGATGTGATGAGGCAGAGAAAGTCAGAAAGAAGGTGTTTATGTAATGGGGTTCATAGGTGAATGGGTTACTGAAGAACTAGTTACCTTCATCTAAGTATTAACATAGGTGGGAGAGCTGAGGTTCAAGTAAAGGAGCAAAAGTATTTTATGAGGCATGTGGGCATGTGACTTGATTTATTAGAAAAATGTTTCAGAGTCCAAAGTTCAAGAAAGGAAGAAAAATAGATGATGAGGAATATTTTTACGCATATATGTGAGATTATGTAAATAATTTCTTATTTATAAAGAAACTGGAAGCAGAGAAGGATACAGGTAATGTAAGAGGGAAAGATGAAAGGAAGGAGGAAGGAAGGGAAAGGGGGATGGGGAGAGGAGGAAGGAAATGGAGCCAGCAAGGAGAGAGGGAAGGAGAGAGGATGAGATGTGAAAGGCCAACTTTTTCATTAAAAGTAAACAATAATCGACTGGAACACATTTTACACTAGGCTCCTTTTTTCACAAAAATAATTCATTTTTATGCTTTGTGTTTTAAGGAGTATTTAGAAGTTATTTCACGCTCCTCTCTTGAAAAGGTAAGAACACAATTTCTCTGCTCCTGGGCATCTATTCTTATTCAGTGACTTGTTCCTAAGAAATACCATGTGACAGAATTGAGGGAACAACTCTGAAACATTCTCAGGGGGCACCAAGGCTTCTGATTTTCTTTGGCACTGTCTTATCTAGGAAAATGGATGCTCCATCATAGAGACAGAAAGCCAGTATATAGAGAGGTTTGGGGATGAGGATTAGGAACCCCAATACACAAATGACCCATCCTAGAATCAGAAGCACTCAACTCAAACATGCTTTCAGCTGACCGTCATCACAGTCAATATCTTGATTATACAATTCCCTGGTTTTCCAAGGGCTAACCCCAGCCAAGCCCCTCCCAAACTCTCAACCCTCAAATGTTCTTTGTGTGAGGTAGTTACTTTGGTTCTAATCTATATGATTCAACAATGTTTTTTCTCTAGCCATAGACTGACATTACTTCTCTGAAGGGCAGAAGGAAGTCTTCCTAACTTCCAAAGTCAGTGTTACCATTAGGAAGAAACAGAATTCATAAATCATTAAATTTATGCACTCAACAAAGCATTCAAAAGGAATACTGTTGTATTGTAGCCAACTATGTACATCTTAGACATAAAGACTTCCCAAACTAGTCTATTCCCCAACTTGCCCTTCAGGACTATGTCACTAGATCATTCCAGAATGCCACTACTATACCATTACACCAGATCACTCTTCTGCTTATGAACTTATGATGCTTCATCAGCACATCCTGAGGAGAGTTTAAATACTTCTGATTTAAAAGCCCATCACTCTCCTCATTTTGATGCTCCCAATAGAATCATTTTAGCCTTCTTAGCATCATTTTCTATTATTTCTAATATCAAAGTTACAAGCAACACATCCAGTCTCCCAGATATACATAGCAAACTTTGGTCAGTGATATTTTGTTTATTGCATCTGTTACTCCACTCAACCACTTTTCTTATTACACCCATGGTTTAACCACTCCGACACTTAAGATCTATGTTCAAAAGTCAGCTGAAGTTCTTGCTTCTTTAGAAGACTTTTTAACACGAATTCACAAAAATCTCTCAAATTAAAATTTTAGCTTCACCCATTAGCTGTGTGGCAGCAATAATAATAACAATGATACCAACATATGAGTGGAAATATTCTGCCTGCTCACAATTTTTATATGGAATTTGACATTGAGTTTTGTCTCCAAGTGCACAATTTCCTGACTGGGAAACATATTATACTCTTTGGTTTAAAGGTTGTTTCAGTAGCATCTGTACTCTATGTTATAAATTCTTTCATTTAATGAAATAAAGTAAAGCAAGCATAACTTGGTTCTCAATTTTTTCCACATAGTCTGGTTTAAGAATCTAGTTTCAGTATATATGAATGAAAGAATCACTTCACAATTAATCTATGTTGTCTATTTCAGGATCTATTTTCTCCCCCCTCTGTCTGTCTGTCTGTCTGTCTGTCTCTCTGTCTGTCTGTCTCTCTCTCTCTCTCTATCTCTGTGTGTGTGTGTGTCTCTCTCTCCTCTCTCTCCTCTCTCTCTGTCTCTCTCCTCTCTCTCTGTCTCTCTCTCTCTCTCTCTCTCTCTCTCTCTCTCTCTCTTGTCTGGGCACAAAATTAACCTCTATAATTTATATACCTGAGACAAAGTTTTGGCAACAAAATAACAACAGATGTGACATATGCCATTTGTAGGCATAAATCCTAATAATCTACCATATGCAACTCACTCTCTTCTATTTTGTGGCAATCAAGGTCACTCCTTAGAGATGATGGCCTCAAAGACTAGATTCTCACTGCCATGCAGAAAACATGATTCTTCAAGTGGGAGTGAAGCATCTGCTACATCAGCAACATGTGTATTAGACGTCGGTGTGGCCAAGATATAAAATCTCCCATATCCTTGATGTTTGTCTGTTACAGCAGCTGGTATCAGTTACTTCATGTAGACTTTGACATAAAATTCAACTGTATTTGGGAATCTCAGTAGGTAGGTTATTTCAAAGACTTCATATTCCTTAAGTTCTAATTTTCATTAGAATAATCTGAACAATTGTCAAAGTAGAAAGTGCCTTTATCAATAAAGACATTGTATTTACACTATGGTCAATAGAATTCCCTGGTTCACTTGTTAGCATCCATATCAGGCATTTTGCAGATGTAACTTCAATCAATGAGTTCTTATGCTCTCTTCTGGCCTCTGGGGACACTGCACTCACAGGTGCACAAACCCGGTCACATACATTTAAATAAAAAGAAGTCTTAAAAAAATAAATAAATAGATAAATAAAAGCCAATGAATTCTTACATATCAATCATAGCTACAAATGTAACCATCAAATATGATAAAAACTTAATATAAATATTAATTTCTGTTGGCTACACATGGATTATTTCACTATAAGCATATTCAAAAGATTTTTTCATTTCTATTAATATTGATATTAATGTCTACCCACATGCACCTGCTATGCTAGAAAACTAGAGGATATTACAAGAGCCTACATTTTAATGTTAATTTTCCCATTTTGTTTACTATCCATTTAGATACAAGAATATGTAGAAATTATTGGACATTTAGAAATGTTAAATATTGTAAGTGTGGGGCAGAGTTGTGAAGTCAAGCTTTTGAAACATATCTTTCATGCCTTCAATTTTTTTTTTTGAAGCTTAAAGTCCATTTGAAACTGGCCCTTTTATCTCGTCAGCTTAATGGTGAAGAGGGCAGAGCTCATGAATTAAATTTGTCCTTGGCAGGTAGAAGGAAAGTGGAACAGGAGTATTTAAGATGCAGTATATTCATGCTGTATGCTAGTACACAGCTGTCATGAGCCTTTCACTGGGAAATGGAGACATAGATTATGATCATAACCTTGAATTATCATTCCTTGTGGCATTGCTTATCTTACTTTAAGAATGCTTATGAATTTCAGGTAAAAAATAACTCTCATATTTCTTCCCTCAGAGAAAGCTAACATACTCTCCCTAATGTGATCTCCCAACATGTAATGCCTTCTACCCTTTATATTACGATGGTATTTCCACTTCAAAGTTCAGCTACAACTGTATATTTAAGACTCTGTACAAGAGTAAAGATATAGGCCAAATAGCTGATGTTGGTAATATGAAAGAATTTTTGACCTGATCTGCTGTAACATTGCATTTGTTATGAAGTGCAGTTATGTACAATACTCTTCTTTTGTTTTGCAACCTGTTCCGCTCACTTACTGACCTTGTATTGTCTTTCACCTTATATTTACAATCCCTCCATGCATCCAACATGAAATGTATTATGTTTGTAAAAGGAAAACCTATACACATGTTTATACATTTCATACCATATTGTAAATACTTAGGTGTCTTCTTGCTTGTTAAAGCACTAGCTGCTTAAGATTTAAAAGGTAGGCAGTATTGAAATACTTTGACTTAAAAGAATGTCCTGTCTACAGTGCAATTAATTAAGAAAAGAAATCATCATCATCGCCGCCACCACCACCACCACCACCATCATCATCATCATTGAAATAATTTACACTTCCTGGTGCTGTGATTGTCCTTATATCAATAGTACATTGGACTAGAAGTAACATCAGAGTCAAGCTCCTCTAAAATAGGTTAAACTTGGATTCCCAAATAAAGAAGATCCTTTGAGACAATGGAGTGGCACATGCTATACCCCTATGGCAAGGTCCCTGTAGTACATGAATTTGCTGAAGGGAGGCCACTGTACCTCGAGTACAGATGGATAGGACTTCAAAGTGAGCTGATTCTAGAGCTAAGCTAGGGCCAGGTCAGTCAGGAAACTATATAATATGCTAAGAAACTTAGTCTTTATTTTGAAAACAACCATAACCCATTGAACAGTATTAAGCTTCCACTGAAAAGGTGGTGTATCAAGGGAAGTTAAGAGGAGAGGAGGAATGCCAAATAGTGTTCCCTAATCCAAGGTTACAGCCACCTCCCTGATACAAAAGAAATCTGCTTAACTCTGGCCTCATTACCTTCAGAGTATCTTATAAAGGGTATCGTGGCTGGGATTCAGACTCCCAGCTGGTGTCTGGGTATTTGTCCAGGGAGCAGCATATCCCACTGAACTGACAAAGGTGAGTTTTCTATGGGAAGCCATGGATCATTAACTGAAAGTTAATGTTAAGATGCCCTGTGCTTAGGAGCAGCTGTGTTAGTGGGTCTCCTTCCTAAGCTTTCTTTGGAGGTTTCAAACACTGCTGAGCGGATGGAAATGAAGTCCTTAATTTCAAAGATGGTCATTAACCCCCTGCTTTGTGTTTTTACAAATCATTAACATGTCATTTGTGTTTCATTTTAGAGATAGTCTTCGTGCTCAGGGAGCTGAAACGTCAGGGTGATGGGGTTCAAACTCTGAATCAGAGACTGCATGACGAATTGCAATGACAGAACAGTGAAGGTCACTCTGGCGAAAAAACTATCTGATCCCTGGTGGAGAAGTGGGAACGGGAGTGTAATTTGCTGGTCGTTAACACTGTCTGCACGCCATCTTCTTTTTTACTTTTTATTAATCACTCCATTCGTTTACATCTCAAATGATATCCCACTTCCCGGATACCCCTTCATCAACTCCCCCAATCCCACATCCGCCCCTCCCTTTGCCTGTATGAGGGTGCTTCCCCATCCACCCACATTCCCCCCTCCCCACTGCTCCAGCATCCCCCTACACTGGAACATCACGCTGTCATCTTTATAGGGAATCATTTACCCCCTTGGCAGAATAGGGACCAGACTGAAACAGTAGGATTAACTTGAAATAAGGACTATGCAAAGGAAGAACTGGAAGCCTTTTCTTCCCTACCTGGGCTTCCTTAATGATGAGAACCTATGCAAGTATGTGTATGGATATATGTATGTGAATGTACACATATATGCTATTACACACTACTAAAGGTCATGCAGTGGAAGCCTTAGGATGCTCTCATGTCTATCAGTCCACATCTGTCCTTAGGAATGCTTATTCCTTGTAACTTTCCCGATATCTATTAATAATTCTGGGTCCATGAGCAGGCATATGTCCTGGTGCACAAAAGCCCGAGTTTAAATACTTTCAGAGCAACTGGGGACTACTAAGTAGGATCTCTCAGACACATAGGATTCCAACTGCTTCTCTGATCTCCATGGCTAACTCAAAGGCTTGCTTTCTTCCCTCTTTCTTCCCTCCCCTGGCAGCTGAGCACCTTGTTGGTTTGCTGGTTTGTTTGTTTGTTTGTTTGTTTGTTTGTTTGCTTGTTTGAAGTGTTGGTTTTCTCTCGACCTCTATTAAAATTGTCCTCAATCTTCCTTCTGAGCCCATTTTAAATTATTTTATATGTAAGATGAGGAATTTAAACAAATAAAACAAAACCTCTCATATTCTGCGTTTACATCTCTAGGCCTTTGTTAGCTTCGTGTGCTAAAACTTAATACAAAACTGAAGTTTAGGGGTCATATTATTAACATCAGTTCAATTTATCAAGCATTAAGTAACTAGGCACTGTACAATCAATGTTATTGCTCTTAAATATCATCTTCTTTGGTTGTTTTACTTTTTTGTTTAGTATACTATTCTATTTTAAATGAGCCAAGATGTCTGAGTCTCTGAATGCCAGGCCAGTCTTCTATTGCTAGCAAAGGATGGCCTTGAAATTCTGACCTTACTCCCTCTTCTAGCTCAGTGTTGTAGTTATAGACCTAACTTACAGTTTATGTGGTTAACAAGCACGACAACAACTGAGCTACATTTCCAGCCTCCAAACATTCTGTTCAACCGTACATCCCTTGACTTCCAATAGCTGTGGTAGAATGTCTAGGTGTGAATCGCCTTGCCTGGTTTGGATTAGTATAAATTTTATTATTTTAAGAAGATCACAAATTGACTAGCTTCTTTATGACCTTGCCATATTTTTTCTCAATTTCTTTTTAAAATTGATTTTTTGTTTTTAAAATTATAGTTGCATCGTTTACACATTTCTTTTCATCCCACCAAACTCCTGATATACCTCTCCTTGCTCTCTTTCAAATTCATGGCTTCTTTGTTCATTAATTAATGTACATGTGTATATGTATATATGAATGTATCCATGCAACATGCAGCACACACATATGTTTCTATATTTCTAAATATAACTTGCATACATATTCTAAGGAGTACATCTGGGGACACTTATACTTTGGTTCAATTGAATTGGAAACACTTATTTTCAGGAAAAATAAATAATCAGTGAGTCTGCTTTTATAAAGCTGCACTTTGGTGATATGCCAGTAGTTTCAGTCACAAAACTTTCTTTGTTCTATTCTGGTGGATTTGAGTATAAGAGATTAGTTCAAAGCCATGGACTCTCAGAGTCTTTGTTAAGAAGTCTTAGCTCCTAAGTCAGTATAATCTCCGATATCCAAGCTCTAGTGGAATATTATGTTCATTGAGTAAAATTTAACAATTTTGGGCCATATAAGGATCAGAGCAAATTGTATGCTCTCGTTGATTTCAGAAGGATCAAAAATGTCATTTAAGTGTATGAGTGTTAATTTGAACTTGTTTCCCTGAGTTAAATATCCAAGCACTAAATTTAGTTTCCTCAAACTAATGATACCAATGGATGAAATCTGCCCAGTTCTGACATTTATGTGTATTGTTATACTACATGAAATCTCACTTAAAATAATTAAAAGCAAAAAAAGAAAAATTGCCTTTGGTTGATAAATAATAATGCTTTTTTTATGACAGGCACATCAGATGAAGGAATGATTGTTGTTTGTTTTTTAATTTTTTCTTCCATTTTTATTAAATTGGGTATTTCTTAACTACATTTCAAATGTTATCCCCTTTCCCAGTTTCTAGTCCATCAGCCCCCTAAACCCTGCCCCTCCCCTTCTAGGTGGCTGTTCCCCTCCCCATCCACCCTCATTACTGCCCCCGCAACAATCCCGTATACTGGGGGTCCAGCCTTGGAAGGACCAAGGGCTTCCCCTTCCACTGGTGCTCCTACAAGGCTATTCATTGCTACCTATGCAGTTGGAGTCCAGGGTCCGTCCCATGTACAATTTTGGGTAGTGGCTTAGTCCCTGGAAGCTCTGGTTGTTGGCATTGTTGTTCATATGGGGTCTCAGCCCTTCAAGCTCTTTTCAGTCCTTTCCCTAATTCCTCTAATGGGGGTCCCATTCTCAGTTCAGTGGTTTGCTGCTGGCATTCACCTCTGTATTTATTTGACATATTCTAGCTGTGTCTCTCAGGAGAGATCTATATCCGGTTCCTGTCAGCCTGCACTTCTTAGTTTCATCCATTTTATCTAGTTTTGGTGGCTGTATATGTATGAGCCACATGTGGGGCAGGCTCTGAATGGCCGTTCCTTCAGTTTCTGTTCTAAAGTTTTCCTCCCTATCCCCTCCTATTTAGCTTTACTGGGTGAAGACATCTAAAAGTAGTGATATGGGTTGTATATTTTGAAAACTTCAAAATAGTTATACTGGCATATTCACAAATCATGAGGAAGTTATAAGGTAACAAAAAGATGTGACATGGTATCTTGATAATTGTTAATGCCTGTGATTACTCTTATCTAGGTTATGTGCATGATTTTTTCTGTGTAACGTATGAAACATCTACTGTCTTAAAGACTTAAATCATTCAATAAATAACAAAACACACACTATTCATTTCTAGTTTAAAAACAAAGTGCTTTCTCTGGACACAATAGAACTCGGGCCATAATCTTTTTCTGGCACTGTACAAAAGCTCTTGTGTATACTTTACACCAGAAAATAGATTTGATGGATGATCTACCTTATTTTTGAAATATATGTATTTTTCTTCAATGTGCTAAAAATAGGTTTAAAGCTCAAAGTATGACAAATCACATCTATTTCTTATTTGGAAAAGGGCTCTTGCATTATTACATTTTTATACAATTGTCATCATTCAAACCTACTTTTGCTGCTGGTGAACACTTGTCTCTATGCATGTGATGCTTGCTGGCAGAGCTGACATTTTATTTGTTGGCTGATTTCCCATATGCTATACCTCTGTGCATTGTTGTTTCTTTGAATGTTTAATAATCCACAGTATATTATATTTGTGACCACACTGAGAGCAGGTCTTCATAATGCACTGTATTACAAGAAACTCTACTAAAAGCAATATGAAATAACAGTCTAAAACATGTATTTCCACCCTTGGAATTTTAATCACTTTGTTTAATATTCTCTACTTATTATAAAATAAAAAGATGGTACTCATATAAACTTTCTTTTTATCTTTTCACATTAAAATGTGTTGTGTGGAACAGAAAATAAGCATCGAAATTAGAGATTTCTAAAGCTATGGCTTAAAATCAAGTTGACTAGATTTCTGAGAAGTAAAATTAATGTTGAGGAATAATTATAACTGAATGAAAGTATAATAGAAGGCAGTGTTCCTTTATTACATTCTAGTGATGGTGTAAAAATGCATATATCCTTAAAACATGATTATCCATAATACAACCTTTAAGACAAGATGTACCAAGCGGACTGCAAAATTGAGTAAGAAAATCATAATGGGCTGACCAAAGCCATTTAAATTGTATGATCTGACCTAATGATTCAATGTAACCTGCCCTGAAATCTTGATCCTTAATGGAAAAAGAATGTAAACATGGAAAATATCTAGAGCCTTCAGATTCTTCTTTTTCATCAGTATTGTATCCAGGAAGGGTTAAATCCCTCAAAGACTAACTTGCTCTTTCTTCTGAGTTTAAATAACATTAATGTTTGATATAATGAGAATCTAAAGGTTTTATTATAAGCTCAAGCCAAATCCCACCATGGAGAAGGCATATAAGCACAAAGTCCCATCTCAAGTAGCAGAACTATTGTCAGCTTCTAGCTGCCGGAAAAGGTAGAATCTATTTTCTTTAACAATATAGTCATCATTCAAAATGATTTCTTGGAAGGCCACACATCTTAAGAAATTAACAGAACAGGAAGAACTAAATTGGGAAGGAAAATTGTAGGGTACAGTATAGGAGAAAGTATGGAGAAGGACAAATAACACTTAAGACCTTATGAAAAGTCATATAGAAACCTACTATACTACTATGGAATATATATATATATATATATATATATATATATATATTTGAGTTATGCCATAACAGGGTAATGATGCCTCTTACTAGATACTATAGGCTATCAAATATGGGACTTGCACAGGTCCTCTGCTTATATGTTACAGATGTTAGCTTGGTGTTTCTGTGGGACTCTGAATAGCAGACACATAATTCTGACATTTCTGCCACCTCTTGGGACTGTTTTCCTCTTATTGGGTTGCCTTTTCCAGTCTCATTATGAGGGTTTTGCCTTGTCTTATAATACCTTGTTTGTTCTGTTTGCCTGTTGTTTTTTGGATGGCTGTTCTTTTATGAAGTAGAAAAGAAGGAGAAGTGACAGGAGAGGATGTAGTTCTAAGAGGAGTGGACAAAGAAGAAACTGTGGTCAGGATATAGTAAATGAGAGAAGAACCATTTTTTAAAAAGTCCAATGGCAGGAATGGAAAATCTCATCAGCGAGGTCCTAAAGATCTACTAACATTACAGGCTATTGCCAATAGTATTAGTTGTTGTGGTGGTTTGAATGTGCTTGGCCCAGGGAGTGGCACTATTAGAAGGTGTTGTCTTATTGTAGTGGGTATAGCCTTGTTGAAGTGTGTCACTGTGAGGGTAGGCAATAGGACCTGCCTTCTAACAACATGAGATTCAGTCTTCTCCTGATGGCCTTCAGATGAAGATACAGAACTCTCAGTTCTTCTAACACATTGATTGACTGGACAATGCCATGCTCCCACATTAATGATAATAGACTGAACCTCAAAACCTGTCATTCGGCCCCAATTAAGAGTTGCCTTGGTCATGGTATCTGTTCATAGCAGTAAAACCCTAACTAAGAAAGTTACGCTCCAGAATTTAGTGATAGGATCTTATTATTGAAGACACCCCATATTTGAATCACAGAATATGGAGATCCCAAGCTGGTTCTGACCTGAGGTCTTCATTACAGCATGGTTTTCCTAGTTCTGGAAGATGTTGTGAATGTTCCTGAAAAATAAAAGTATCATCAGAAGCCATATGGGCATAGAAAGACACACCCACTAATGCAATAGTGTTGTGAATGTCATGGGAATAATTAATTTTTTTTCTGATTGGATTTAATTCCTGTTCTACAAGATGAAAGTCATATGCATCACCAATTATTTTGTTAAGAACTTATGATGAAACAAGTCTTGGGCCATAGGAGAAAACTCACTACTATTATTCAACTAAATGGACGTAATATTAAAACAATTTCCATTATATTTTTTTAAAATATCATTATATTTTTAGATTAATCCACTTCTCAACTCTTTTCAGAGATACTTCTATTTTCAGCAGATAGTGATTAACACAAAACCCCAGAACTGGTTATGATGCCTAGAATAAGAGAATGTGGAATGTTCAGTTCAATGTATGACATGTATATCATACTGCCTTTCCAAAGCTCAAGGATCATTGCTAGCAGACTGGAAGAATTAACAATCCAGAAAAGGTAGATGACTATAAGAAAATGGTATCTTCTAGACAAAACAAGGCAGTTTCAGGTATGAACACACAGAAGTTGTCATTGAATCAACAGGACATGCTCAAACTCATGCCAGATCAACTCTCGCCATGGAGGGGGGAAATAAACTGAAGTCCCATCTCAAGTAATGGAGCTATTGTCATCTGACAGCTGCTGGGAAAACTAGAGTCCATTTTCTTTAACTATATAATCATGGATAAGTTGACCATGATTTCTAACAAGACCACACATCCAAATATAGGCAGCACAATGTGGATTTGATGAATAATAAAGGAGTAGGGGATACAAAGTTTGATGAATAGTGAAAGAAAGAACCTGGCAGGATTTGGTAATGGGATGAATACTATTAAGCCACATTGTATAAAATTCTCAAAAAACTAATAAAGTATTTTTAAATTAAAAAAATATATAAGTGAGAGAAAATTTAAAGCAAACAGTCACACATATGTGTGTGCATGTGTGAGTATGATAACTTGAAATTCTCTCTACAAGCATTCTTTGTCCATTACTAATGTTTCCAACATCTACACATATATATTCTAGTACAGAGTATAAAGTTCAATACAAATTTATGTGTATTATGTAAGTTCTAGAAGTTAATTTATTCTTCAAAATAATTTTAGCTATTTTGACTTGTAGATATTCAGGTAGAAGTGACTCCAAATAAAATAAGAAACAACACCGTATGTTGAGTTTCTCTACTTTATCCTTATCTCCACACCAGTTTATGTTATTCTTGCTTACTGGAAAATGGACTTCTTACTCAAAACAAAATGAAACAAACAAACAAAACACCCAACCAACCAACCAACCAACCAAGCGAACCATTGCTCTGCTTTTCCATAAAAATGTTTGTGAAGGAAAATTGTTAAGACATAGAGATGCAGCTCCCAGGCAGGGTCAAGTAGGGACTGGTGACAGGTGCAAGTAGGGGCTGGAATGCCGCCCTTGAGAAGAAAATGTTTTTCTCACTTGGCCTTAAACTATGTTCTGTTATGTCCTGTTTCTGTGGAAGCAGTTCTCATGGTGCCTTGGTAATTGCGAGTATATTTTGATAATAAGAAGAGGGGTGATTTGTTATGTGAATATTTTGAGAAGAAACCTTTGTTTAGTCGTATTTCTTTGTTTAGTCTTGCCTCAGTTGTTCCTGATATCATGAGAATAATGATCTTATGGTTTCTTGCCAAAATGGAAATTGAAGTTATGCATATTCATATCTATATAAGGATTAATAAAGCTTGCAACTTCGTGCAGTTGCTTCTGCCTTTGCTCTGCACCCCCTGTGTCCTGGTTGTGTGTGACCATACCAAGGCCCCCAATGCACTAGACGTTGACAGAAAATAAGGTTAAAATTTCTTATCCCTTGTGCATTTGTCTTTACTGTTATCACAAGAGTCCAAGGAAGCTGTGACATGAGAATGGGCAGGACTATGTACTATCTCAAATTAATATAAAGGAAAATTTGAGATTCATGGGAGGGTTTTCACTGTGCATGTATGGAAGATGAAATCTATGCCTCAGGTTTTCAAAACACTTCAGAGTGTGTCCTGCGTCTGTCCCAACATTACAATGGTGGCCAAGAAAGTAGACTAGCAAGCTCAGAAGACCTAAGCATGGTGATACACACCTATAGTCCAAGTGCTTAAAGGGAAGAGGCAGTAGCATCAGAAGTTCAAAGTCATCTTACCTTCATTCCAAGTCCAAGACAAAACTGGACTCAAGGATTTGGTCTGATAAAATCAACTAAGTATAGAAAAGAAGGAGGAGAAAGAGAAAGAAAGGAGGGGAAAGAAGGAGGGGGGGAGCAAGGGAGGGAAGGAGCGATAAAAGAAGAGGGAAAGAAGAAAGGAAGAATGAATAATAGGGAGAAAGAGGAAGAAGAGGAAGAATGTTAATTGGGGAAGGAGAGGGAGGAGAAGGGTATTGGTGGTCCAGGACTTAAGCAAGTAAGAGGAAATAATTGAGAAGACAGACCGTAGAACTATTCAGTTATGCTCTGTCTAAAATATAGGAGCTCCTAGTAGTAAAGATGAGAAGAGAGTCAGGAAAAAAAGGTTAAATTTCCTACTGACACAGTAGGATTAACTTATAGAATTCATTTAAGGTAACTATGCAAACAAAAGTAGAGAATGCAATGTATCTTTCCATGATGATTCATCTGTTTTAAACAAAGAGTTCTGTACATTTTTATCTTTATTTACAGTCCCCTAATAAATTTAATCTCTGTTCTTTAAAGCAAGAAATAAAGGGAATTTAGGTTTTAAAACAGTAAAAAATTGTCATAGTGACTAGAAAATTCAACTAAAGAATGCATTATTGACTGAAAATATCACTACTGTCTACATTCTAATACAAACTAGAAGGTATTTAAATAAATTAAATTTCAATGAAATTTATTTTGCTAAAAATTTATTTTAGTAGTACATTGAGAAACAGTTCTAAATCGTATGGTGCATTTGATTTTAGAGTATGCCATTGATACAGTGTTGGGCTTTGTCTATTTTTTTCTTAAACTACTCCTATATGCACATTCCTTAGCTCTGTACCAGAGGGACTAAGGCTGTGAGTGAAAATGCAATCAGTTCTACTTCCGAATCTCCCACAACACCCTGCCCTCTAACATCCATTAAATATTTTATAATTTAATCTTTGGACTATACTTATGTTGAAAATTAAAATCCTCCAAAACTTAATTAAGATATAATTATCCTATCACTTTATCTTCTTGTAAAGGCTATTTCACATCTGCAAGATGGAATCTAAAATTAAGACAAGCTGATATAAAGGAGAATTTATTTCCTTGAAATTTCTTATTTATGTTCTCATCTTTATAGGGCACTAAGAGGCAGCAAATTATAAAAAAATAGTATGTATTACATTTGTTCATTCATTTAGTGATTGGCTTTTAAAATGTGAGCATTATCTTTCAAGAATATGTCACATGAATGTTCTAACAGTTACACATATCTTTCATTTCCCTAATGAGCACTTAGCTAAATGTCCATTTTCGTCATCCTTTTTGGACTTTCCAGAAAATGTAAATGGTACCTCACAAAACACAACTCATGCTTTACCATACTTTTAAGTGAAAAAAAAATAGAGATTGATGTGGCAAATGAGCGAGGTCCTTTTGATGTGCTGGTGTGCCACTGAGGCCATACTTGCCGTAAAGTTTAAGTGGTAGCACATTCTATTTTGTGTTCCTTTCTCATTACCACTAATGGACACTTTGGATGTCTAGCTTGACTTAGGTCCAAACAGACAGCACCAGCAGGAAGCTTATTACATGGAGCTAACCTCTTACCTTTGATGTTCAGTAAACCAACCGTGTGATTGCTTTTAGGGGAAAAAAATTCAACTCCCAGCACTTTAGACCTAGTGAAATGTCTCCAACATTCAGATTTAGGCACTGAATCATTGAGTTGTAGAAAAGATATAGAACAACTAAAGATCATTTCTAGATCCCCCAAATGCTATGTGTTTACAACTCTTCCTTACCAGACCATTTTCAGAAGTGATAGGCTTGGTCTTTTAGTGAGAACACCATTGCCTGCTTTAATTCTTTTGACTTTCTGTTTCAATTTCTTTCAGTTCAGAAAGAGAAAAGATTCCTTAGTAATAATGAAAGAGGTTGTGCTGAAGATGATGTCATATTTTAGTATATGCATGCCACACTCAGCAAAGTACTTCTGTTGGATCTAAAACAGTACAATTCATGTTTTGGTATGCATTGTGCAAGGTATTGAAGACTAAACCTAGGGTGCTTGCTAAGGATGCTTTTTGTCATTGAGCTATTTTCCCAGTCCCAAATTCACTCTTCTAAGCAGAGAATCTGAACAATAAGAAAATATGTTTAATAATCCGTGTTTAAGATAGTATTTTGGAGAGAAGACATTTTCTTGTAAAAAAAAATGATGCGATGATATCAAGGATTTAAATAAAGTGCACAAGTGTCAGTTTCAATCTCGTATAATTCACCTAAGCAATCCTGTATGGCACATCTTATAAGAAAATGTCTTCCTTTCAAAGATGAGAAGAAAATAAATAATACAATATATACTTTTGTGTTAGATGACAGACAAACAAGTAGATGAATTTTGGAAGAGGCCAAAATTGATTTTCTAAAGCCATGTCTTGTCTGAAAGACAGGAAGTTAACATACATGCCGCTAACTCTCATATTTCTTATAAGTGGCAGGTTGCATCAACCTCTAAGCTGTTAACCATGAAGTCACACTTGCTTTTGAAATACCAAATGCAGCAGCCCAGCTCATGATTGTGCTTTAACCTGGCAAGTGTAAAGTGAACTTCAAAAAGGCACAATTAGATAAATGATAATATTTTTGATGACAATGAATTTTTTATTTTTGTGACAATGAATTGCAAAGAATAAGAAAATATGAATCATTTAAGGAATTCTTGAAAACCTATGCTAACATTGAAGAACTGATCCCAGGGGTCCTAGCCTTGTAAGTGCAGAGTTGAAAAATCTTACTGTTATGTTACAGTACAATTTGAGACATAGCTTGTGTACTTTGTAGGTCTATTAAATAGATCTGTAACATCAATGTTGCTAGCTGCTTTTAATTTTTTCTTTGTGGTTATAAACATGTAAAAAGATATAATTCATTGAAATCTTATGACTTATAGAGCAATAGCATTTTATTGCTTAAACAGTAGAATGTTCCATCTAAAATGCTCATTGTCAAGTATAAGTATACACCATGTTTGCTGCATTCCCAAAATGTAAGTGTCAAATTCAAGGTTTATTTAGCACATTCTATAGGATGTTGCTATTAATTTTCTCAAGAAAACTTACAAAGTCAAATATACGTAATAGAAAAAGATGACTATTTATTTAGTATGTATCTGAAGAGCAAAGGGGTTTGCTATCCATCTGGTTTCAACAGCAAGAGTCAAAATGTCAATAAGAAAGAAATGGTTTGATATTTTTGTATTAAAGCATGTACCTCAGAACTTTATGCCAATCAATATTCAGAGTCCAAGCCATATGCACAAAATGAGCTATTTTCAGCAAATCCTTCATAGAAGACCTTAGATTATATTCATAGATAAAAAGGAAATTTATTTTATGAGGATTAAAGCTAGAATTATTTGTTCATGATTGGCAAGATAACACAACATTTTCCCAGAAGCTGATACACAACTTGGAGAAGGGAGATAAAAAACCCAGAGTGCCAAGCTGTCAAGCTCAGAGAGATTCAATTACTACCCCAAGTTTTTAGAAAAAGTTGTTTTAAAGATTGACAAGAGTTGTTTGAAAGGATGGTCTGCAAAGGACTGGTGACTGAGAAGCTGTTATTAACACATGGATTCTGTGATCGTTCAATGTTTCATTATGATACTACTGAGTGCCAAAGGTCAGGCAAACACTACCTGGGCATCCCTCTAGGACTCAGGAGTGACACTCAGAAATCTGAATCAAGATAACAGGGAGTTTCTGAGTTGTATATGCCCTGGAAATGGTAATAGTATATATGGGACCTGGACTGCTACTTCTAACTCTGGGTGTTTCTCTGGACAAATTGTAGAAAGCCTTTCAGTCACTACTTTTTGATGCAAACTTTATTTCATCTATTTAACAAGCCTAAAAAGTGAATAAAAAAGGAATCTATTAAGTTTCTATTGCTCAAAGAACATACATGGACTAATCCTAGGCCTCCCTGCACGTATGTAGCAGATGTGCAGTTTGGTCTTTATGTGAGTCAAGAACAACTAGAGCTGGGGCTAACCCAAAAGCCTTTGCCTACCCATGCAACATGTCTGCAAACTGGGCTGCCTTCTTGGCTTCAGTGGAAAAGAAGTTTCTAGCTCTGCAGAGACTTAAAGTGCCAGGGTTGGGGATACTGAAGGGGCCCCATATGCCCAGAGGAGACAGGGAAGATGGGATTGGGGAAGGATTGTGGGAGTGATCAGGAGATGGGCAGTGAACAGCATGTAAAGTGAATAAGTAAAAAATGAAATCAGTTTCAAAGAATTCTGTTGTTTAGAAGGAAAAGACACATAGGTCAATATTATTTTTTCATTCCCTCTCTTTTGTACGAATAAAATTTTAATTAAAAATAGTAAACCCCATAAAATTTGTATTTCTAGATGGCTATTTATTTTTATCCCAATCACATTCAAGATCCTACACTGTGTATTTCAGTTATGTACACTTAATGTTTTCTGACAATTGGCAATTAACTTACATGGTTCTGCAACCAAATGAACAGTTGACCTCTGGTAGAGTGTTAACAATTTGGGTACTCAGAAATTCCAAAGGTATTATATCTAACCAAATTTTGGGCCAAAGGGGCCCTATCGATGTCTGTGCCCTGTGTCGCCATCTGAGGTCATCAGTAGTCCAGGCACCCTCCCAGGAAGCTTTTCTGGGTTCATGGTGCTAATGTATCAGGGGTCATGTCCTTGGTCTGTGTTGTCACAGAAACCATATAGAAGCCTGTGATCCATGCTTTCCCTAAACTGTGAAGACCAAGGAGGCTCCTTTTGATGTGATACTGATGATTGCAAAGTCGCACTTGAGAGGGAGGGACAAGGAAGGCTTCTGTGACCACTTCTACTGCTACTCCCCAAAAAGTAACAGCCTAGAAGAAGCCACTGAAGAGAATTCTTAGAAAGTGTGATGGAGATGCACCAGAGCAGCTCTTCACCTTGAATGGTGTCTGTGGGAGGCAGGCTAGGGGATGAGCTCCATTCTTTTCAAGGGGTAGGTTACTGAGAGTTTGAGCTTGCCCCAGTGAGTATATACATAACACAAATTGGACTTGTTTATCATTTTTCCTTCTTTTTTCATTTTATTTGTATTTTATTTATTTATTGTTTTAGTGGTTGTATCTTTAATGATAAACAGGATCAAATCGGGGGGGACTGAAAGGTGAAGATTGCTTCAAAGAAGTACTAAAAAGTGAAGATTATAGGAAATAGGGCAATATCGACATAACAATGACAAAAGATCGGTCTACTAACCTTATTGTAGATAAAGTTAATTTTTTTAAATTGATTGAGATGTTTATTGATTGGATTTGTAGAGTTTTCTAGATATCATCTTGTATCTGTGTATTTTTTTAATTGGATACTTTTTATTTACATTTCAAATGTTATTTCCTTTCCCGGTTTTCCGTCCATAAGCCCCCTATCCCACCTCTCTCACCCTTCTTCTTTAAGGGTGTTTGCCATCCCCAATCACCTACCATTCCCACCTCCCAGCCCTTACATTCCCCTACACTGAGGGGTCCTTGGCAGGACCAAGAGCTTCTCCTTCCATTGGTGCCCAACAAGGCCATCCTCTGCTGCACATGCAGCTGGAGCCATGGGTCTGTCCATGTGTAGTCATTGGGTAGTGGTTTAGTCCCTGGGAACTCTGCTTGGTTTGTATTGTTGTTCTAATGGTGTTGCAAGCCCCTTCAGCTCCTTCAACCCTTTCTCTAATTCCTCCAATGGGAATCCTATTATTAGTTCAATGGTTTGCTCTTAGCATTCGCCTCTGTGTTTGTCACGCTCTGGCTGAGCCTCTCATGAGACAGCTATATCAGGCTCCTGTTAGCATGTACTTCTTGGCTTCATAAATATTGTCTGGCTTTGGTGACTGTATATATATGGGTTGAATCCCCAGATTGGGTAGGCTCTGAATGGCCATTCCTTCCGTGTCTACTACAAATTTTGTCTCCATATCTCTTCCTATGATTATTTTTGTTCCCCCTTTTAAGAAGGACTGAAGTATCTACACTTTGGTCATCCTTCTTCTTGAGCCTCATGTGGTCTGTGGATTGTATCTTGTATACTTAAAGCTTTCAGGCTAATATCTACTTATCAGTGAGTGCATACCATGTGTGTTTTCTTGTGATTGGGTTAGCTCACTGAGGATGACGTTTTCTAGTTCCATCCTTTTGCCTATGAATTTCATGAAGTTATTGTTTTTGATAGCTGAGTAGTACTCCATTGTGTAGAGGTACCACATTTTCTGTATCCATTCCTCTGTTGAAGGGCATATGGGTTTTTTCCAGCTTCTGGCTATTATAAATAAGGCTTCTATGAACACAGTGGAGCATGTGTCTTTGTTGAATGTTGGAGCATGATTTGGGTATATGCCCAGGAGAGGTACAGCTGGGTCTTCAGTGGTATAGTTGTCCAATTTTCTGAGGAACCTCTAGACTGATTTTCAGAGTGGTTGTACCAGCTTGCAATCCTACCAACAATGGAGGAGTGTTCCTCTTTCTCCATATCCTCACCAGCATCTGCTGTCACCTGAGTTTTTGATCTTAGCCACTCTGACTGGCATGAGGTAGAATCTCGGGATTGTTTTGGTTTGCATTTCCCTGATGACTAAGGATGTTCAACATTTCTTTAGATGCTTCTGAACTATTCAATATTCCTCAGTTGAGAATTCTTTGTTTAGCTCTTTACCCCATTTTTTAATAGGCTTATTTGGATCTCTGGAGTCTAACTTCCTGAGTTTTTTGTATATTTTGGATATTAGCCCTCGATCAGATGTAGGATTGATAAAGATCTTTTCCCAATATGTTGGTTGCCATTTTGTTCTAAAGACAGTGTCCTTTGCCTTACAGCTTTCCAGTTTTATGAGGTCCCATTTGTCCATCCTAACCCTGATCACATTCAGTCCCCAGTTCTTCCACATCCACCCTCCTTGTGATCCTTCCAAAATAAGTGTGTGATGTGAAACTCCCAGAGAATCAAATATGATGTCATGATAAAAAAAAAAGATATGGCTTAATTTTTTTTTGTTTTTTAAAACTCTCACATGGGGGGAGAATCAACTTAGTAATTAAGGCATGGAAAATTGTTAGAAATGATTCATTATTGTTCAGTATTTCTGGATAAAAATAATTAGTAGATTGAATTTATTTTTATTTTTTTCCTTTAATCGAAACTAGTGTTTTTTTCTCATCTAATATATCCTGGTTATAATTTCTCCTCCAAGTTCCTCTTCATCTTCCCTTCAATCCAGATGCACCATCTTTCAGAATTTCAGTTTCTCATTAGAAAACAAACAGGTTTATAAGTGAAAATATAATTGATATGTTAAATATAATATAATAAATATATAAAACATAGAACAAAAGCTAACACATCTGAATAGGGCAAAATAAACAAACAGAAGGAAGAGAGCCCAAGAAAAGGCACAAGTAAGAGATATAGACAGAGACCCACTTGTTTGCACACTTATGAATCCCATGAGAATGCTAAATCGGAATTCATAATATATACACAAAGAACCCATAGAGTAAAAAGAGAGCTAAGAACGTCTATCTAATATATAATATAAAATATAAATGTATTTATATTTTACATTTATAAAATGTATACTTATAAATATAAAATAAATATTTACTTATAAATATAGAATATAAATATACAATGTAAGTATATAAAAGAATAACATATATTAAAAAATAAGATAAGAATTTTCAAATGTTCTGGCATGATACTATGAGAAGAAAAACATCAAAACATCCAAATATACCATTGAGTATATTTTGTTTTGGTCATCTACTGCTGGGCCTACAGCTTACCCTTAATAATAGTTTGTTTTTCTAGTGAGACTCCCTGAAAAGTCCCTTATAGAGGGTCTTGTTTTCCTGGGGTTTTCCATCCTCACTGAGTCTTACCTTTTTTCTGCTTTCTCTTCCACAGAATTTCCTGAGCCCTCAGAGGAGGGATGTTATAGGAATACCCAGTGTAGCCCTGAGTGTTCCAAGGTCTCTCACTCTGCATATTGTCTGGCTGTCGGTCTCTGTATTTGTTCCCATCTCCTGCAGGAGGAAGCTTTTCTGATGATGGCTGAGCAAGGCACTGATTTCTTAGTATAGCAGAAGTCATTATGAGTCATTTTAATGTTTATGTTCCTTAGTAGAACAGTAGTTAGTTTTACCCTAGTACTGTGGGCTATTTATTTGCAGGTTTATGATTACCTAGTTTCAGATATGGGTCCCAGCCCTGGCATGAGCCTTAGGTTAAATCATATATTGGTTGGTTATTTCCACAAACCTTGGCACCATTGTCATTGCATACCTTGCAGGTAGAACACCATTGTAGATTGAAGGGTTTATAGTTAGGTGTTGACCTTTCTCCCTTGGTAGCATGCAGAATATCTTCTAGTACTTTGAACACTAGTCAGTAGGGGTGAACACTCCAGCTTAATATCTCTATGTTCAATGAGTTGTGCAGGTGTTGTGTTCTACAACAGGACCTTGCAGCCGATTTTTAGAGAACACCCTTTAGTCTTGTCAACAGCTTGGATTGTCTAGAAGTTTGTATGGAATCCCTTTGGCCAACAACTTGATTAGATGTAACCCATCCTCTTTACTGGAACCTTCATATGGTGACAAGAGATGCTCTGTTTCCCCATTATTTGGTGAATTCAGTTAGATCTCCTTTATATCTGTTTCTATTTTAGGAAACTTCTACTATGTTAGGTTTTCATACTACCCTTCAAATGACCCTTAATTTATTTGGAAAGTCTCTTCCTGTATTCCCTCCTTTTTCCTATTCTCCCCTCCCTGCTTGATCCTACACAACCCCAAGCCCTACCCCATCTATCAATAACTATCAATTCAACTTCTGTTACCCAGAAAGTCTATTTGTTCTGGAGACTTACTGTATATCTAACCTCTGTGGTTCTATGTACTATAACTTTATTATCAATAACTTAATAGCTAATATCCACATATATGTTAATTCATAGATATTTATCTTTCTGGGTTGAGGTTACCTCTCTCAGCATGATGTTTTCTAGTTCTCTTCATTTTCCTGAGAATTTTATTGTTTCATCTTTTAAAATGGCTGAGTAATATTCCACTATGGAAATGTACCACATTTTCTGTATCCATTCATCTGTTGAGTAACACCTAGTTTGTTTCCAATTTCTGGCTGAGCAACAATGAACACAGTTGAGCAAATTTAGTATGAAGTATCCTTTGGGTATATCACCAAACGTTGTAGAGCTGGTCTTGTTATATAATATCTCCTCAGGCACTAGCACACTGACTTCCATAATAGTTATACAGTTTTCTAGCTACGGGAGCTGACCCTACATTCTAGGGACAGGCTATGAAAAGTGCAGCTGAAGGGGTCCACAGAGGGAGGGAAATGGTTCTTTCACCAGGATCTACCTAGTCTTCTGGGAATTGGGGCAGAGTAAAGAGAGAGCATAGCAAGAAGTCTGCTATAGAGCTAGTCATAAAACTGGGGGAGGAGTGAGTGAAGATCTGAAGCTTACCCACCTACTTCCATTAGATACTTGCCTCTCAGGCAGGCTTAGCTCGCTGGTTCCAAGAGAATGCCTGCTAGAACTGGATGGAGGCTTGGATAAAGTGTTGGGTGAGAGAAAGGAAGGTCAGAGGAAAAGATGCGTGTGATCTACTGGAGAGGGGGCAGGGACTGGAGAGAAGGCTGAATGAAGCACATGGTCTGCTATAGAGCTGAGAATGACACTAGTCAGGTTTGGAGGTAAATAGGTTAAGATCTGAAGTTAGCCTACTTGGTTCCTTAGCCATCAATTACTATTTTTATGAAATAATAATTTTATTAACTCTTAAAGTTTCCATATAATATAGCATACCTCCCCTTACCTGAAGTCCTCTTTTGTTTTCTTTAGATGACACTGTCTTATAAGAAATAATTATCTTGGCCCTCTGACTTTTACAATGTCTTTACCCCTTTATACAAGATGTTGTCTGACTTTTAAGTGTAGGGCTTATTTTGTACATATATTATGACTGGTGACCCATCATCAGTTCTGCATTTTGACCAGTTGTGTTTAAAACATAGCTTCTTTGATTACACCTATCATAGTTTCTTTAAGGATGTGTGTTCAGAATGCAGTTGGAGCATGTACTGGCTAGGAGAGTGATATATATATATCACTCTCCTATATATGATATGTATGATATATATATATATATATATATATATATATATATCACATAGCTTATTCAAATACCTTTAGTGATATGCCTCTTCTTCCCCGTATCTATGTATAACTGACTATCCTTCCTCCCTCCTGGCCTCTCCAATAAATCTTAATAATCCATAATTTCTAAGCAATGAAATGCCATGTAAATACTTTTTGCATGTCTGCTCTGAACCAGGCATTGTTTTCTGCATGAATAGTTAAGAAAGGTAAATTCTTTGTTACCATGTTTATCAGAGAATGTTGTGATAGATATATATTAATCAAGCAATCACAAAACGTGTAATAAGTAACCATGGCAACTCATATGCAGAAAAACACCATTAATTCTCACTTCACTGTGGCTTGAAAGTCCCCAGTGGGATACTAAAATATCTGTAGCTCATGCCATTTATTATGGAAATATGGCAAATCGGAGCTGAAGATCTTATGCCTCTCTTTCCAAATTTCATAAATCTGCCCATCTCCCATTCTATATAATCAGAATCAAATAAATGGAAAAAGACTTTATTTTTAATTAATACTTTTATTCCAGTGTTGTTGTAAAATTATAAAAAATAAAACCGTCTTTTACCCCCAGGAGGTCTGGCACTGCAGTGCCCCAAGATACCTGATAAATATTTTAATCTCAGTCAGCAAAGCATCTCACCTGCTCTGCTCCATCCCATATCACACTGCTGAAGGCCTCTCTCTCTGAGCCTGGCAATAATCTCTCTACCCATCTAGTTCCCAAGGCAGGTTTCCATGCCAGAAATATACATCCCAACTCTATGGCGGCCTAGTGTCCCAGCGGTCACATACTCTCTTAAACTCAAATCACCACAAGAAAGAACACACAACACAATAACCTCTGATCCAATTGGTAGGATATAATTTCCCACCTAAACATACAAAGCCCTGTACACATCCATCCCTTAAGAACATTCATAACAACCTGTAAATACACAGAGCGGAATCTTAACGTCAGCCCCCATGTTCCCTGCATCTACTCTCCCACTCTCCTCCTGTCTCTTCCTCCTTTCCATTCCAGTCTCCTACCCTTTCCCTCAAATTTTTCTCCCACCATCCTTCCTTCTCGTCCAATAACAGGCCTCATTCTATCTTGTACCTGCCTCACTTATGACATCATCCCACATTCCATCTGTAATACAGGTGTAGCACTAATTCAAATTCTGGCAATCAGGTTCCACAGAATTTTTTAAACTGTATACCACAGATACAAATATGTGCATGAATAACTTTTATTTAATATTTAAGTAAATATTCATATAGATTATCCCAGAACTCCTGTTAATGAGTATGCGAGCTAAAACTAGAAGTGTAGAACAGAATGATTCTGTGTGGTTTTGCTTTGTAGCTGCAGAGACATTTTGAAGTTGTTAAGATCTACATACATTGATCAGTACCCAGTTGCTCTTGTTTGAAATGTTCTTTTAGGACCACTCTCAACAAAGATGCCTTTGGATCAGTTTTCTCAGTTAGAAGAGAGTAAAAGGGAGAAAGATCAAAGTGTGAAAACACTGCAAACATTTTCTAAATTTCTTCCACCGCTATCAGCAGCATTGACTTCAACCCTGCTGCCAACAAACATTGTGCCAATTTCAGTGAAACGACAAATAAATACAACTATGAATATTTTTATTCTATTTTATTTCTAATTCAGTAATGTTTTATTTTGTGCAAATTATTCAAAATCAGGACTGTGCAAGGACTCAGCCAGTAAAAGTGCTTGCCTCTAAGCCTGATGGCCTGAGAATAATACCCATACCACAGAAACTGGTAAGAGAGAGCCTATTCCTGTCATTGTTCTTTGAAATTCATACAAATATTACCCATTGTCATGTATGTACACATATACATGCACACAAAATACATGCAAACATGAGTTAGTTGAGAAGCAATTGTTTTTAGAAGCTATTAAATCTCTTTATATTTAAAAAGAGACTGAGTTCAAAGATTCAATGCTGGGTTTGTCTGAAAGAAATTGTAACAAGATGCAGGTGCTCAGGAGAAAAACTGGTATATTGTGACAGAATTGTTACCTCAAGCTTAGTGGAGGGGAACAGTTCAATACTAGTTGTATTTGTTTCTGATTTTTTTAGGTTTATGTATTCTTAGGTTCTATTTCATTGTTATTATTTTAGACATAATTAGAGAAAAAATTTGAGCTGAAAATCTGATAAATATTGAAATGAAGATGCAAAAAACATTTCTATTTCCTAAGACTAATGGTCGTGTACACTCTCTCTCTCTCTCTCTCTCTCTCTCTCTGTCTCTCTCTCTCTCTCTCTCTCTCTTAAATATTCTCTGTATACTATCATTCTAAGAGACTTCATAGAGAATCAATGATATGATTCACAAGCATTTCCCATAAGATGGTTACCTTAAATTAGTACCCCCTGTAAAACATAAATGGAGAATTTTATGGGATTCCTCAGCAATGCTAACTTGCACAGACCAATGGTCTTGGTTTATATCTCCTTGGCCAGTTACAGGAATCTTCTAATGATATCCCAATATTTTTCCAAATTTCTTCTGGACCTTCTGATCAACCAGGGTTCTAAGAAATTTTTATGAAGCTCTTTCAAATGCTGTAGCACATAGCTGGCTGTGTAACCTGTATGCTGTTAACTTCTCTTCAAGTCCTATAGTGTTGGGTTCCTATATCTTTTGCAGTGGCACCAATTTTCCTTGGATTTCCAAATCCTGTTCTAGCACTTGCTGCTCTTGCTTGAGTCTTTGTGTCTTCTTTGTATATTTTAGGATTAAATTTTCTCGTGTCTCTTCCTGAACTAATTTGGCTTGTCTTTGGATTAAATACTGGTGTCTTGGTATAACATGTCTCTCCCTAGATGTTTTGGATAGTAGTAGAGCTGATTTCCATTATTTTTTGTATATGGCTCTGTAAAATACCTTTTTAAAAAATTTTTCATTTCATGGCTCTTTGAGTCTGTTCTTGTCTTGTTTTACTTGTAACCCTTGCGTTACCCAGGCTCTCATGACTTATGGAATCTGATTAGAGTTAAGCTATAGGAAGCATTTATAAGGTGCTAGTAAATCCCTTCAAATGATCAAAAAATGAGATGACAAGAAATGTCTTCTGATTGGAGATTGATTCTCGCTGAGATTCCTCTTGGGATGCTTTCTTTCTAGGCTTCTGAGTCTCAGTAGATACTACTAATTCCTTTCCTCATCTTTTCCCATCTGGTGGTAATAGTTTGCCTTTGTTTTCTTAGTTTCTAAGCACTTCACATCTGTTATTTGCTTCTCTTAATCCTCCCCCCACACCGTAAACAGTCCTGTCATTAAATTATCTTTGAACATACCTTCTGTTTTCTGTTGACGTTATGACTAAAACTACTCCACAAAGCCCCTATTACCACCACAATCTTCATAGTCACACTGGCAAAAGACACCCCTTAGTTTCTGGTACTTTTTAAAGATCAAATACACATGTACTGATGTACTTTCAAACCACAAGTTAATCATTTATAATTAGAGAAATGAAAAATTTGATCACCTTCATGTGAATGTAGCTGGGGAACAAAAGCAGCTCTCAAAACACAGGAACACAGACAAGGAAGCTGGTTGCTGCTTTCTGTCACTTCTGATCCCCGAGGGACATTAATCAGCTTCGTTTGTCAATTTTGTTTGGTTTGTTTTTTTATTATTTTACAGAGACTGAAATCTTCCAGTTCAAAGTAGGTAATATTATGTTAGGTGAATCTCACCACAATTAAGAAAAACAAACAAAACAAGGAAGATACAATTTTCTTTATGAATAGATATAGAGGCCCTTTTACCTCTGAAAAAAAGTAGGCAGAATGAGTGTCTCCACCATAGCCATCAATCAGGAGGGCTGCTTATTGTAGCCCTTGTAGGATTGTCTCCAATGCTAATATCACTTCACTTATACAGCACAATTTTTATTCCTATGTTCTGTCCTGTTTATTACTGGAACATGCATACCTAACTGATTTTCTAATGTGTCTTAGTTACAATTATGTATATGCTAAGAATATTTGTATAGAACTGACCTGCTTCTTTTTCTCTTTGAAAAGCCACTGGCAATTTCGTTCTTGCCTGGTACTTATTGTCTGGGTTGCTAAGAGCAGACCCATAACTGATTGTGAAAAATTTGCCATTCAAGTTGACCTGGCCAAAGTAGATGATGTCTCAGTAAAAACATGCAAATGTTCCCATTTCAAAACAAGCCACATCATTTAGATTTCTAGTTATTGTGAATGAATAACAAAATTGTGGCTACTTATGAAAAGATTGGAAGTCTTTTCAAAAGAGTCTTTTCTGAAAAGATTTAGCCTATGATGTTAAATCTTGATTGTAAATGAATCTACAGAGAAACACCTAGATTAATTGAACACTTTTCTGAGCTATGTCTATAACATGTTTTGCCAGAACCCAAAGGCATATGGGATAACCAGTAACAGGAGAGAAAAACAAAAAACCTATCATGAAGGTGGATGGAACCATAGGAGAAACTGGGGTCCAGAAAACAGAACCAACAAAGGAAGAAGTCATGCAGAGTGGGCAAGTGCTACATTTTCCAGTGACTTAATCTTTTGTTGTAGTCATTTTCTGTGAGCTCCATAATCATCTACTTTTCTACATTATTCTCTTCAGAGAGCTTCCTAGCTTTCCCTGGTGGATTTGGGCCACATCATCACTCCCTCCTTTTCTGAGGTGACATCATTGGGACTCTGGCTTCTTGGAAGGATGATTGCCGTGTTCACAACTTAACATACTAGAGGTGGCTTTGTTTTTAAATCCTTTTGTCTCTGCTTCACAGCTGCTGAAGTACTGGAACTTTTGCTCCTCCTCATACTTAGTGTAATGCTCTGAATCTCCATAGACCTGAAAATAACCAGGCCAAGCTACTGCGGACCTCAACCTTGAAACCATGAGCTGAAACAAGCATTGTCCTTCAGGATATTTTATTATGTATCCTGGTGGGAATGATTAAAATCTGACTAGTTCAGTTACCCAACTGTAAAGGGAGCAAAGAGAATGAAATTATGAACTTCAAAGATGGGAGCCTATAAATGTATTTTCAACAGGTGATAATATTTCCTTGAACTCTGAATTTCAAAAAAACTCTTCAGGAACCTAAGAAATGCAAAGAGATCCCTAATGTGAAGAACAACTTGAACAAATATAAAAGCATAAAAAAAAAAACCTTTGTGATCCAGAAGCTAGACAGAGTGCAACTATGATCAAACTCAAAATGAATGGAAGAGAAGTAACCAACAGGACTGGAAGATCCTATGAGGATTTATTCATTGGTTTAGGCTTCAAAACAAAGGCTTTTCATCATGATGTTGGGTGATCTGAACCACAGCAAATGTCTGTAAAGTGGAGAGTAATCAGTAGGTTTCTGCTGTAGGAAAACTGATCAATCTTACAACAATATGAAGAACAGATAGAGATAAATGAGTGCAGACCATTCAAGAAGTCTATTCTAACCATGATGGGATGGACAGTGATGAAGACTGGATGTAAAACAGTAGTTGTAACAGTGGAAAATCAAATTTGGATATAATGGTACTTAGGATGCTTAGAGTTGGGTTATGAATGAGAAAAATATCTGAGTCTGTGACCTGGAATATCCAGCTAGGGGCTATTAAAGAGACCATGACTATCTATGAAATGAAAGACCTAAAGAAGCATCACAGGCAGAAGGACTGATGAAGGGAAGGATTTTTAATACATTGACACTGTACCAAAATGTCAGGATTCAAAATGGAGGCACAAAGCACAGAATGCTCCAATGTCACTTTAAAAATTACTTCAAATTGCCAGGTGCATGATAGACAACTGGTCTACCACACATCTTGATCTATGACTTGATATACCTTCCAGTCCTCTTGGAGATTTTTTAGAGAGAGAGAGAGATAGAACTAGAGACAGGATAGGGGAGACAGGAAGACAGAGACACAGAGACATAGAGACACAGAGACACAGATAAGACATAAAGACAGAATGAAAAGGAATGAATATGATTAGCTCCCCTAAGATCGCAACCATTAGGATTAGCATTCCTTTGCATAAAACAATATGAAAGGATGAAAGAATAGAGTAAAAAGAGAAGGCAGTGAACAATAAATTGTTAAATTTGTAACTACAGAAATGAGTGTATTATTTTGGTTTCCCTTAGCAGCAGATACCAATCTCAAGTTTGACTGGAAAGAATTCATTAGAGGAAATTCCACAGGAATGTAAAAGAAGAGAAAGAATGACAGTCTAGCAAGGTCTTCACATTGAAAATCAGCTTGAAGTAAGTTTGAGTCAGGCTGATAGGAACACTAAAGTTTATGTTCAGTATACAGTGGAAAGCAACCCTGAAGGTGAGGAAGCAGATTGATAGGGTAAGCGTGTAGGGTTAAAGTAAGGGTGAGAGCAGAAGGGAGTGAACAGAAGTATAACTATTGGTTCCCTTAACCAAACAGCTGTGCACTGTATAGAGGAGGTAGGATCACTGTGTGGATCTCACTGCCATGACGACAGACCATGGAAACAGCTTCTGTGTACAAGTAAAAATTTAAGATCATAGCATAAACTGATGCTTCTTAAAAATCTGACAGGAAAGAGTCTCAGGGAGGAAGATGGCAGTCATCTAATGCAATATTTAAAATTGCAATATGCTTTTGATTAGTCTTTCTAACCATTTAATCACAAGGTATATCAGATGACATGCATTATCTTTAATATAACTTCTTACTTTAGTGAAATCGGCTATTTTATTTTACCTCGTTGTCAGCAAAAACAAAAATATCACTAGTATGTCTTCTTGCATGAAGTTTATAACCTGGTGATGGGTTGTGGGGGGCATTAACACAAAAACTAAATCTAAACATTAGCTCAGTGCTGCAGAAAGTCTTCTAGTGAAAAAAAATGCCACGGGACAGATTGAACATAGAACTGAAGGAACTCCAGTTTTCAATAAGGTGTATTCACTAAGAGGAAAAATGAGCAAAACATTCACAGATGCATACATAGACTCATGCTATATGAATTTCTTGGTAAAATTACTCCAGTGATAGGACAGAGGGGCCACAAAAGCCCTAAGATTAAGGAAAGCCTAGAATGTTAAAGCCAAACAAAGAGACAGATGAAACCAGTGGGGAAGGAAGACAGACACTATTTTAAAATACTCTACTCTGAACAATTTTATTACAGATCAGGCCTATACTTTTGCCAAAGCAGGGAGCTCCAAGCATCCTGGTTACCAGCTGCCATGTGTCAGGACAGTACTAGATATGTACCCCACCCCTCCCTGCCTGTTGAAAATAAGGAGATGGGGAATGAATGAATGGACATGGGTAATGCAAACAGTTATGAAGGAGGATATAAAATCCATTGTTTTTCTAGTTGTGTCATAGAGGTTTTTTGGAGGGGGGGTGGAGTATATAAAATATACCTATATTAAAAGTATATGATTTAATGTCAAACACCACATCTTTTGTTCTGGATGCCTACCTAACTGTATAGAAGTTCACTGAGTTTTACAGACATCAACTCTGGTTAATTTTGGCTTGCTGTATTCTTATTTATTTGTAAGGCTTTCAAAAATACATTTGAATAAAACCATTACTTCTATTCAGCTACACCACATTTTTCACTTTCTACCTTATTTTAAATAAAAGAATCCTTAAAATCCTTTTAGTGCAGGAGGGGATTTAATAGATTCTACATTGATTTCTACACCACAAACTGAAACTGAGTTCCAAGTTAATCTCACAAGAAACAAATGATTTCCGTTAAGAGCTGTGGTGAGAGCAGTGCTGTGCACACTGTGGTATAATCTGGGAAGCCTTTATTCTTGAAATGCCAGCCTCAGCTCTGTTCCTCGGCATTTGTCATGCTGTTAATCTTATCCTTTCTATAGAGTAATGTGCATTTTCTTCTGAAATTTCCCAAGGTCTTTTCACAGTGTCCCTGTTCATATTTATCCTCATCTGACTAATGGATTTCACTGAAAGCACGTATCTAAGGAAATGACATTTCCTGTTTGCTTCCAGCAAGGAGATTCTATAATCTCTCAAAGGAATGTGTGTCATTTGACTATGCTGTGTACATGTGTCTCCATTTTTCCAGACAAATAAATTAATACAAGCATTAATGCCTTTGTCTTCAAACTCAAGTAAAAACTATAAACGTGTTTTCATTTGGTCTACGGATATTCAACTCACATCTCCCATCCTTCTGGGTTGACATCAAATTTTAATCAGAGAATGAAACTTGCCTTCAACCTAACAGGATGCATTGTCCCCTCTCTACACTATTCTTTCCTTTGTGGTTTCTATGAAAATAAAAACAAAGCCAATATGGAATTCAATTTTCATCCACAGATATGCATGTTGTTTATTTATTATATATAAACATAATAGGACTTTGTTCTCATGCAACTTTTCTTTGCATAGGAATCTGCCATAATTATGTCCCATAATTGTAATACAGGTCCTAAGAGAATGAAAACCAGTAAAATGTATGTGGATATGGAGAACATGGTGGATTATGAGTGGTGGTCACATACAACTCTGGTGTCTCCAAGTCTACTGTCTACAAGTCAGAGGCACAAAAGCTGTTCTTCGAAGTTTGATGCCCTGAACATCAGTAGCACCTGTTTTCCAGGTCAAGGAAAAGTTAAAGTCCTTGCTGAGCAGAGAAGATGTTCATATTTCCTGTGCTTCTCTGTTCCATTCATGTCATTAGTGGTATAAGTGGTACCACACACATTAGTGAAAAAGTCTGTAATTCTGCCTACCAATTCAAATGTGGCCGCATTGAAGAAATAGCCACCTTGACATAATCAGAAGTAATTTAGTAGCTCTATGGTTATTATATTGCTTAAACCAGTCAAGTGAAAAAATTAAATTAGCAAGTCTGTGCATTTGATATAATGATGTTTCTTACCAGTTTGCTGAACCATAGCCAAAGAGCTCCATCTGACAAAGATACTGAGATATTCATCTGAGGTCTATCATCCTATTACAGTCTTGTCTTTTAGTGTTTACTCCCCATCCTCCAACATGCTCTTCCTGCTTTTCATCTCTCTTTCAATACTACAAAATGCAGTGATGGTTTGCAAAGATCCTCAGAAGTCTTCTGTTCCAGGTCTGTAAATGATCTAAGGACTTGAAAACGTCTTCAACAAAATCATAGAAGAAAGCTTCCCCAACCTAAAGAAAGAGATGGCCATAAAGGTACAAGAAGTCTGCAGAACACCAAACAAATGGGACCAGAAAAGAAAGTCCTCTCCAAAAAACAAAAGTAGAAAATAACCAAGATACAGTTCACAGAACTCAAAAAGGTCAACAAGCTGAAGAGCCTGAGGGAGGACAACTTAGTCCCTTTTGGGAGGGAGAAGAAAGCAGCAATAAGGGGTAGGAGTGGAGGGAGGGATAAGGGAAGGAAAGGAAATGGGAGTTGGGGAGAGGGGAGCATGATCTGGTATTGGATGGTGGGAAAGGATCAAAGCCTTAAGGGCCAACAGAAAGAATGGAAACAGGTGACCTTGGGAGGAAGGATGTTGAGATGTTTTAGAATGTACCAGAGACCTGGGAAGAGAGAGACTCTCAGGATTCAAAGTGGGGAAACACTAATGAAATACCCTACAATGGGGAGAGGGAACTTATTGAATCCACCTCCAGCAGAAAGATGGCATCAAGTGAGGGATGGGGTTGCTATCCCACAGTCAAATCTATGACCCATAATTCTTCATGTCTGAAAGAAATGTGGGGACACAAATGGAGAAGAACCTGAAGAAAAGAAGGTCCAGTAACAGGCCCAAAGTGGGATCCAGCTCAAGGGGAGGTCCAACACCTGACACCATTACAGAGAAGGTATGGAATGGGACATTCACAAAAAGGGACCTATCATGACTGCCCGCCAAAAGTCCCAACGAGTAACTAAAAGAGTCAGATGCAGCTATGTGCATCCAACCAATGATCAGAAGCTGTTGACCCCTCTAGTTGAATTAGGGAAAAGCTGGAGGAAACTGAGGAGGAGAGCAACCCTGTCTGAGAACCAGCAGTCTCAATTAACTTGGAACCCTGAGAGCTCTCAGACACTGGATCACCAACTAGGCAGGATACACCAACTGAGATGAGGCCTCCAACACATACACAGCAGAGGACTCTTGGATTTGGGTTCAGTCAGAGAAGATGTACCTATCCTCAAGAGACTGGAAGCCCCAGGAAGTTTAGAAATCTGGTCAGGTGAGTGGGGTGGGAATATCCTTGGGGATTCTAGAGGGGGTGGTGAGGAGGTATGGGAGTCAAGGGCGGGTGGACCGAAAGGGGAATAAAATCTTGAGTGTAAAAATAAATCAATTAAATAAATAAATAAAAATAAGAAATTAAAGGCTTCAGGTTAATTTCCATGGTGAGCTACTCACAATTTCCTGTAACTCCAGCTTCAGGGAATCAACACTCCTTTCTGGCTTCCATGTGCACTTGCACACATATTGCATATTCATTAATAAAAACAAAAACAACTATCAAAATAGGTTAAAAGAGGAAAGTTAATATGTAAACATGAAACACTAGTGGACATATAAAATATCCACTGTCATGCATATATGTTGCCTTATCAAATACTCATAGAAGAGTCAAGATGAGTTTGTTTCTAAATATACTAATATACATGGGGTATAGTCCAGTAGTAGGTTTGAAGAATCTGATACACTGTTAACAAGTCTAAGTAGCAGAAAGAAAAGGCAAGTAGAAGAAAATATAGCCAAGGTGGGTTCTAGCTAGTTCGTTTAAATTAGACGAAACAGCATAAAATGTAACCAAAAAAGACCCAGAAAGTGTGCCAGCATAATGTTAATATTAATTTTGTTAATATTGATTCTAATATTGATTTTTGATTCTTTATGTGTTTATTTTATGCTCATGAGTGTTATGCCTGAAGGTATGTATATACACAATGTGCATGCAGTGCCCACTTAAGTTAGAAGAGAGTGTCGGTCCCTTGGAACTAGAGTTACAAATGGTTGTGAGCCACCTTGTGGGTGTTATGAACTGAACTTGGATCCTCTGCAAGAGGAGTAAGTGAGCTTAACTGCTGAGCCATCATGCCAACCCATTAATTTTATACATAGTTGAAGCTAAAAATAAATTCATTCTCTTTAAATAGAAATACGGACAGTACTATATGATTTAACTAACATTACAATATTCCCAATAATGAATTTCTTTACTGCACAAGCCTTTTAATATTTGTTCTGCTTGCTAGTCAAGAAGACTAGGATGGCTAGAATTATCTTGTATTCAATCATTTCTACTATTTTTTCCAATTTATTGTTTCAAAATAGACTCTTCTGTCCTAGCAAAGTCTCATAAATGCTTTGTTTCAATTAATATAATTGAAGCAATGTAAAATCTGTTTATTTATTATTTCAATATATTGTTCTCTTTGGTATATTATCAAATAATCTATGAGCTAATCGCAATAAATAAAGTCTCTGGATTGAAAATTCCTACTCAACAGGCTTTATCATGGATTTAGCAAGTATTCTTTAAGTGCATTCATCTCTCCTGTCAACGCTATTATTTTCTGTGATGATGGATAACTTATACAGACCTATGGATGATTATTATTTGAATAAAACTTTGTGAATTTAGTCTATCATAATAAAAATATAAAACTGGCCAGATGACATAATATTTCTTTCTTACCTACCGATCCATTCTTGACTACATTCTAGAAGAAAAATAAGATTGTCCAAATAAATTTGGATCAATTCAACTATACTAGTATTCTGCATAACATAGGATATAAAAAAACATAAAATACAAAATGTTAAAGTAATTATAAAATTAATTTACTATATAATTAGAAACTATTGTGGTATAAAGGAATTAGATACTTTCTAAAAAGTATTGTAAACTAACCATGACATACCGAAAATGTAGGGCTCAATTTGGTTCTCACAGTTTAAAAGAATTTTGAACATAGGCTGTATAAGCTGTTTGTAATTCTAAACATAGACTATTTGTAGGGCACTTGCTTAACATGTATAACATAGAGTTTTAATTGCCAGCATTGAAGAAAAGTTCAAACACGTATGAATATTTTTCTTACAACTTAATTTTTATATAAACATCCTTTATAATTAAAACAAATTATTCTGATTCAATGATTAATTTCCTATATTGAAAAATGAGTAAACAAGCACAATCTTTACATAGACAATTAGAGAAGCTATCTGTCTTATTTTCTTGAATCACTTTTCTAATCAAGAAATGCAGTCATCAGGAAAAGAACCCACATACAAAATACCAAAGGGCACAAAGAACGAAGCATCAAGGTCTTAAGTAATTATTGATTTTCCAAGAATAGGTCTTTAGTCTTTTTTTTTAATTTAAGCATGATTTTACTTTTTTTTAAAAAGCAATTTTCAGTTTGTAAACAATGATATTCCAGTCACATATATGAACAAGCTGATGTGTGACATCTATTAACAAAAGATCCAGAGTGGTTTCTGAGATCCATTGCATTAATCAAACTCTCTGATTAAAAGAATGGTGGAGAGTCATTAATGTTCATGTGTTTCAATGAGAATTAAAAAAACAATCTGTGTTAACTTATTTGAAGCCATTGAATTTTCATCAAGTGTATACACAGCTCTACACCAGCAGATAAATATTTTTGCACACAAAGCCGATACAGCAGTTTCAACACAATGCAGTCACTACCACTCCTGATTTAGAATACTTTCATCAATTTCCTTGAGGAAGATTTAAGAGTATATTTCTTTTTATGTATTTCCAGCATCTGGTGCAGCACTGTTCCCAATAAACCTTTGGTAAACGCATGTCGAGTGAAGAGTCACAACAGTAGGAAGATGACTACCACTCGAACATTTGGTTTTTTCTCCTTAAAATTGATATCATAAGTAGGATTAATGGCAACGCCAGTGATAAGCAATGCAGCAGTGGTTACTATGGTGATTACAGCAGCAGCAGCTGTAACTGTAACTTCAAGATCTGACAAAAGAGGTAGATAGGAGGAGTCATGTTATATGCATTTTACCTAGATTCCTGTGGGATAAACATGTAGAGTTTAGTTTCATAATGGAAGTTTTGTTTAAAGGTAATTATTAAAAGATATATAGACAGACATATTTAATAAAAATGACTTACTACTCTCATGAAAGAATTTTGTGTGGGCATTTAATCTTTTGCAAATGTGATGTGTAAGACCAACGTTTTCCAAAACCTTGTCTGACTTTTATTACTGCTGAAGATGAGTGAAATAGAAAGCCCCAAATGCACACATGGTAGCCTTGAATAAAGTTTTATTGTACTTAGTATATATTGTTATATATATGTTAGAGAGGCATGCACGTATATACACAAAGATAAGGTACTAAGAGTAAGTTGATCAGAAAGTAAATTAATCAGAAAAAATGATTTTAAAAGGGAAAACATAACACAAAAATCCATGGATTTAAGGATATGAACATCAAAAGTCATATCTCAATAAAGTATTTTAAATTGTATTTGTTAATTATGGTGTGCCAATAACACAACAAAAGTGTTTCCAACAAATGGTAAACTCCTTCAACTTTACAGTGCCATATCCTTCAAGTTATTGGTTAATTATATCCATGTATGTTGATGGAAATCAGACTCCAGCTCTCCCAAAGCCTTAGTAATGATAATTAGTTTAAGCTATAGACAGAGTGAGTTCACTCCATGTTCATGCATGCCTTCACACACACATACACACACACACACACAGACACACACACACACACACACACATAAACATGGTGAACAGCCATTGTTACAACTTTTGATCTATTCTTTATGTGTTAGAATAAAATTATCAAATTTGTTAAAAAATACTGAAAATGCACTATTATCTACTATTTTCTTCTACTTGCCTTTTCTTTCTGCTACTTAGACTTGTAAACAGTGTACCGGATTCTTCAAACCTACTACCAGACTATACCCCATGTATATTAGTATATTTAGAAACAAACTCATCTTGACTCTTCTATGAGTATTTGATATGGCAACATATATGCATGACAGTGGATATTTTATATGTCCACTACTGTTTCATGTTTACTTATTAACTTTCCTATTTTTACCTATTTTGATAGTTGTTTTTGTTTTTATTAATGAATATGCAATATGTGTGACAGTGCACATGGAGACCAGAAAGGAGTGTTGATTTCCTGAAGCTGGAGTTACAGGTAGTTATGAGTAGCTAACCATGGAAATTAACCTGAGGCCTTTAATTTTTTATTTTTATTTATTTATTTAATTTATTTATTTTTACACTCAAGATTTTATTCCCCTTTTGGGCCACCTGCCCTTGACTGTTCTAAAACCCAGTCCTCCTCACTCACCCCATGAGAATCCCCAAGGATATCCCCACCCCACTCACGTGACCAGATCTCTAAACTTCCTGGGGCTTCCAGTTTCTTGAGGGTTTGGTGCATCTTCTCTGACTGAACCCAAATCCAAGAGTCCTCTGCTGTATATGTGTTATAGGCCTCATCTCAGTTGGTATATCCTGCCTAGTTGGTGATCCAGTGTCTGAGAGATCTCAGGGTTCCAAGTTAATTGAGACTGCTGGTCCTCAGACAGAGTTGCCCTCCTCCTCAGTTTCCTCCAGCTTTTCCCTAATTCAACTAGAGGGGTCAACAGCTTCTGCTCATTGGTTGGATGCACATATCTGTATCTGAGTCTTTTAGTTACTTGTTGGGACTTTTGGAGGACAGTCATGATAGGTCCCTTTTTGTGAATGTCCCATTCCATACCTTCTCTGAATGGTGTCAGGTCTTGGGCCTCCCGTTGAGCTGGATCCCACTTTGGGCTTGTCACTGGACCTTCTTTTCCTCAGGTTCTTCTCCATTTGTGTCCCCACATTTCTTTCAGACATGAAGAATTATGGGTCATAGATTTGACTGTGGGATAGCAACCCCATCCCTCACTTGATGCCATCTTTCTGCTGGAGGTGGATTCAATAAGTTCCCTCTCCTCACTGTAGGGTATTTCATTAGGGTCTCCCCACTTTGAATCCTGAGGATCTCTCACTTCTCAGGTCTCTGGTACATTCTAAAACATCTTCTCAACATCCTTCCTCCCAAGGTCACCTGTTTCCATTCTTTCTATTGGCCCTTAAGGCTTTGATCCTTACCCACCATCCAATACCAGATCATGCTCCCCTCTCCCCCATCCCCATTTCCTTTCCTTCCCTTATCCCTCCCTCCACCCCTACCCCTTATTGCTGCTTTCTTCTCCCTCCCAAATGGGACTAAATTGTCCTCACTCAGGCTCTTCAGCTTGTTGACCTTTGTGAGTTCTGTGAACTGTATCTTGGTTATTTTGTACTTTTGTTTTTTGGAGAGGACTTTCTTTTCTCGTCCCATTTGTTTGGTGTTCTATAGACTTCTTGTACCTTCATGGCCATCTCTTTCTTTATGTTGGGGAAGCTTTCTTCTATGATTTTGTTGAAGACATTTTCAAGTCCTTTGAACGTGGAATCTTCATCCTCCACTATTCCAATTATTCTTAGATTTGGCCTTGAATTTCCTGGATATTTTGGGTTAGGAGTTTTTTATGTTTTGAATTTTCTTCAACCACTGTGTCCATTTCCTCAACAGTATCTAATACACCTGAGATTTTCTCTTCTATCTCTTGCTTTCTGTTAGTGATACTTACAGCTGTAATTCCTGACCTCTTTCCTAGGTTTTCCATTGGTTTGCCTCCATTTGTGTTTTCTTTATTGTTTCTTTCCACTTTTAGATCTTGCTTCACTTTATGCAATTCCTTCACTTGTTTGATTGTGTTTTCCTGTATTTCTTTAAGGTATTTATTTGTTTTCTCTTTAAGGGCTTCTTCCTGTTTACCTGTGTTTTCCTATATTTCTTTCAATGAGTTATTTATATCCTCCTTAAAGGACTCAATTATCTTCATTTGATAGGATTTTAGGTCAGCTTCCTGATTTTCAGGTGTGTTGATGTATTCAGAGTTCGCTATGGTGGGTGATGATGACAACTGAGCGCTGATGATGCCCACATATATTGGCTTCTGTGGCTTATGGTCTTGTGCTTGCCTCTCACTATCTGGTTATCCCTATTTGTTAGTCTGGGTGACTCTCTCTGGAGTCTCCCTCTTTTGTTCCTGGGTTCCAACAAGTCTCCAGGTGGGCCTGTGGCCCTGGCTGCAGCAGACCTCCTGTGGGGCCTTCCAACAGGAGGGTTTCAGAGGGGCAGAGAAGCTCCTGATTTGTTGCCCAGGCTTCAGTAAATCTATCTCCTGGGAGGCCTTCAGACTGTTGGGTCTTCAGAGGAGGAGCAGTCACACTGTTATTTGGTGTGAAGCTGTTCTCCAGGGAGGTCAATGGACTGTGGTTTCTGTTTCTTTGTGTACAACAGAACTGTAGGGAGGCTTTCAGTCTTTTGGGTCAGTTGCCCTGTATGCCTCAGAGCCCCTGGGAGGTCCTCAGACTGTGGTGTCAATTGCCCAGTTGCCCTGTATACAGAGGAACTCCTGGGATACCTTCAAGCTGTGGTATCCTGCATGCAGTGGATCTCCTGGGATCTCTCCAGTTGTGGTGTCAGATGCCCTGGGTGTATCAGATCTCCTTGGATGCCTCAGAATGTGGTATCAAATGTCTTGAGTGGAGTGGTTCTGGTATGCTTCAAAATATAATGTCAAATGTTCTGAGTGCAGCAGATCCTCTGGTAAGCCTCAGGATATAGCATGTTCTGGGAAGCAGATTTAGCTAGCTGTCGTCTCAGCTGAAAGGACCAGGCAGAAGATTGGTATTCAATGGGTGGGGTTCTAGGGGGATGGTGGGTCCCTGAGTCAACTGGCCTGCAACTGCAGCTGTGGGACTTCAGGGAGGGGGATCTTACCAAATGATGAGTGCAGCAGATCCTCTGGTATATAGCCTCTTCCGGGGAAGGCAACCTGAGGCCTTTATAAGAACAGCAAATATTCTTTAATCAGTAAGCCAGGCCTCCAGCACCACCATGCTGTCTTTATTAAATATATGTTAAAAATCAGGTTAGCAGCTTTCATACCATGGACACATAAAACCTTCTTGATGGAGAAATGAAGAATGTGGTAGGGGAGTGATTGAAACTGGAATGATAGCTGGAGTGTGTACTCAGAGCTGACATGTTTCATAACTGATCTGGCATGTGTATGAAAGAGGATGTCATTTAAAACAGCTTTATAGAAATGCCTTTTGCCTCCACAAATTTTCAATATTCAGCTTTATACCATCATGTATTCCAAACAAGCTTCTCATAAAAAACAGTCAGAGACCATATGAACAACAATTAGTGTTAAGAAGTTTTACTAAGTCATTTTTGTCCTAATTCCAAGTTTACCTAAAGCCTAGTTATATATATATATATATATGTGTGTGTGTGTGTGTGTGTGTGTGTGTGTGTGTGTGTGTGTGTGTGTATATTCAAAGACACACTTTTTTCTCTATAAGAAATATAATTTATACTAACATAATGTTGAACCAATAAATTCTGACATGCTTATAAAGAATTCCATAGCCTCTAGCTTATCTATCATATGAACAGGCACATGAAGAGGAGTTAGCAGTTTAAATTAGTTGACTCAACATCTTGATCTTCCTTGGGTTACCCCACTGTCAAAGTTTTCAGTGACAATATGTCAACATGTAGATCAATCGTTCAGTTGAAATATTTTTTTAAACCGCTAGAAAAAAAACTCAAAATAAAGTGAAGGATCTATGTAAAGCATGTATAAAATAAGTATGATTTTAATAAACAAAATAATATTTTAAGCACTAGTGGCTGCAGAAAATGGGCAGAAAGAGAAGAGCAACACATGGTATCCATTATATTTCCTTTCAAGACACCCCAACATTGCTCACCTCCCACTAAGCAGATCATCTGGGATACTGAGTTTAAAATACAATATTTAATATATCACTTTAAGTTCGTGATGTGGCATAAAATTTAATATACAAAAAAGGATCAAATTCAGGATGGTTGACAAGAGCCCAATGACCACTTTGTCAAGCCACAGGCTTCCCAAGAACTGCACTTGGCCGATGTTTCTAAAGCTTTATGTCACTTTGATACATTTGATATCAAAAGTAATGGTCCAGACCAAGAACTGCCTTAGTATTACTACTACAGACATGATGGGTGTACTGAAAGACTTTTGGAAGCAATTATCTTTTTTAATCTAGAGAATATGCAGAGATATAAAAAAATGAAACAAATCCACATTTTGAATGCCTAGAGATATGGGAACAGCTGTATAGGAGGAGTCATTAGAGAAAGAAAAGAATATTGAGGAAGCATATTGTGACATGTGTTTATTAATGTAGTAAAGAAATACAGGCATTTCCCTTAGGTTCTACTCCTTTTACAGGGCCAAGTATTTTAGTCAGTTTTACTAACAATAAACATTTATCAAGTATTTATTGTGTCCCCCAAATTATACTACATGCTTCCTTGAATTATCTCATTTAAAGTTTGCAAATTTGGGAGGGGGCAGTTAGGGATGCTGCTAAAATTTATTTCCTAAGAAAGGAAAACCAAGAAAGAAGAAATAAAGAAGATGTTTAGAGGATGTCAGTATAGGTAGGTACTGAGAATAAACTCTCACTCAGTTTCTTTTCTTTGGATGTAAGCACTATTATGTTTCTCATAATTCACTGAATGGCTCCACACCCACGCATACATAGGCAGCACTAATTGAATTATCAAGTTATCAAAAATACAAAACAACAAAACAAATGACAACAACAATGACAGACAGATATGACATTTGGCCGAGAATACGTTGTAGTGATATGGGAGAGTTGGAGGGAAGAAATCGGGATGGATTTATGTATGAAATTGCCAAGAATAAAGAAGTACATGCTTAATATATAGTATGTGGTCAAGTATGTGCATAGGCATGTATATAGATAAACAGACTACATGGATAAAGACATTTTTAGATAAAATAACATAACAGAACTAAAATTTAACACATCTGACACATCAGTAATTACTAATGAGGAAGGCCACAATGTTAATATAAATAGTCACCTCCCGATATTCTTACAAGAATCGATCTTGATAACCAGGTCAATCTCTATTTTGGAAAGAGCAAAAAGATAATAGCAAATTTTAAAATGTTCTTATCTGACACTTTTAAATATTTAACAATGTATAGGACATTCATCCAGGGTCATTCATTCTGCCCTTCTAGAGAGTGCATCATAACAGGAAAAGCACTATAATAAAAGCCACTAAATTGCCCATTGGAACCATAAAAATCACTGAAATGGATGCCTTTGGATAAGTACTAAAGAAGATGCACTAAAATCAGCCACTTGTTCCATGTGATATTCTTTCTTCCTTTCCGAACCTGTGACACTTTCACAATTGAATAAATAATAAGTTTACTCTTCCTTTGCCCAATCTTTCTTCTCTTACATATTTTTGCCCAGGCTACATCGGGTCATTATGAAACCTTAGGCAAGGTCTTCCTCTTAAGTGTGGTCTATGTTTCATGTCATAACAAATTCAAAGATGAAGAGATGTCTTCTTCCCTCACGTGTAGTCTATTTAGAACTCCAGCCAAGTGCTTCAAAAAGAAAACACTATAGTAATAGAGAAGTTTATAACAAAGCAATCTGACCCAGTGACATGGCTCAAATCAATTCACTCTCACACATAACACAGCATCTATGTATGTATTTATATATCCATACAACTTTATACATAATTATGTCTATATATGCCTTTGTTTCCTTGTGTGCTGTGTGTCTGCATATAGAATCATCTGTACAATGAAAAAGTCTCTTGCAAAGTGCAAGGTTTGTTATTTAAATGAAATGTGGAAACATTTTTCTATTTATTTAAAACAAAATAAAAAGGCGAATAGCAAAAATGTACCTTCTAACTCCTAATTCCCTATGTTTATATAACTATAAAAAAATTAATCTTCTCTCTGTCTCTTTGATGAATGTCTTTGGCCTTACCTCGAAAGCAAGAATCAATAGCTATTTCCAGAGATATTTACTTAAAGTTTGAATAGAAGCGATTGAGGTAAACATTGAAGGCAGCTTCTCATTTACTTTATCCACCTACTTCCCACATCTTGCAGCAAAAATATGTCTTCATTTTTCTTAAAAAATAAGCATCACATTAACTCTTCTCTGGATTCCAGCAGTGACATGCCCTCTCACCACATCAAAAATAAAATTTATGAATCTACTATGCTTGAACTAAATGTTCTACAGGCTTATCAACTATTGGTGTGGTCGATTTATAGATTAGAAGAACTGAGCATCGGTGGAAGTGTATAATCTAGGCCCAAGGTCATCCTAGTTCCTTTAGCATTTCATCTGTGGTTCTCTTACATTATGTCGGTTACAGATACAAATCAAATCCATGCCACAGTGCAACATACACCTTACAGAACAGGTAGAAACATAATGAGGTGCTGTAGTTCTACTGAGATACATAACCTGACTTCAGAGTTTATTGATGAGAATATATTAATCCCAGTACCCTAGGAATCCTAGGATACAAGGACAACACAAACCAAGCACTGTGGGTTGCCGTCTGATTCTTTTATTTTAGTATCTAAATAAAGTCTAAGATTCATAAGCTATATGTTATATATACATTATATCCCACTTAATCTTTCCAATAGTCACAAAGGCATGATACTCTTACTTTCTATGTTTAATACTAGTCATAATGTGGCAAATACAAGGTTCCATAGATTTCTGTACTAGAGTCAGTGGCTTAACTGGACTCTGTGTCCTATCATTCGTTGTGAAGCTATGTTTAAGACAAAACGCAGACAGCTTATTTAGAGTCTTCAAACAACTTCCCATGAGATGGTTTGCATTCCACTGGAAGAGTCTCTGTATATTGGAGGCATAGAATTACATTATCATTAATTTTTTAATCAAAATCAATGATGCCAAAATAAAAGGAGGCATCATTCTTACTATAAAATATTTAAAATTAAAGGGTAGTGATAAAATCTAATTATTTGAAAATTGAATAAATGTACAATAATAATTCAAAACATATTTAAAATGCAAAAGGATACTGACCAGTCTTGTCATTAGGAAATTAATTATCAGGTGATCAATACAGCACTCAAATTCAAAGGCAAAAACCAATTAACATTTCATGTTTCCATGGTTTGGAGAGAGCTACTGATATAAAACACTTGGAAAAATATTTTGCAAAGAAAGTTTGTCTTGTAGTTTTACAGTAAACTGTGAAAAGTACTTGAATCACAGTGAGTAGCCAACACAGTCACATGAGTCATGATGGTAAAATAGCTATTGATTTTCCAGGACAGTCACCATGCAAAGTTCTTTCCAAGTAGAGGTTGGATGCTCCCCTCTGGCTGAGCCTGCTTGTGCTATCTTGTTTTAGATCTCTGCTCATACTGACAGTCAAGCATAAATGTTTTTCCCTCCATCCCCAATGATTAAAACCCTACATATCTCAAGATCAATGCCTTCAGCCAACTAATAATAATATAACTTCTCATAATCTTTCAGGAATGCAATTGATCAACACAGCAAGCAATAGAGGATGTGTGAAAACTTTAGACCAGTTCTTAGAACTGTAAGAAAATAAAGAAAAAGTCCTACATCAACAAGTCACAATATTATAAGCAACCATGAAAAATTGAAAGTAAGTAAAAAATATGAAAGTAAATCATTTTTCCCAACACCATTATATGCATATTGGTTTCTGATTTAAATTCTATTTTGACAACACAAGAGGAAATAATGTAAGATAAATAGTGTAAAGGAAGATTTAGCTGAGTTCACCACTCTCTATATTCTGGATTGATATTCCCTATTCATATATTTAAATGTAAGTTGGATGCCATCAGAAGGTAGGGTCTTCATGAAATAAATAAGAGTATGAAGATGGAACCCTTGGGTTGAGATTGGTGCCCTTGTAACTAGAAGAGAAAGTTCTTGCTTGCTTTCTTTTAACTTCTCCAAAATAGAAAGAGGTCTGTCACCAGAAACCAGATTGCTTTGCATTTTGACTTTTGCTTCCTAGTTCCCAAAGCCCAGTACTGCTGCACAACCAACGAAGACACCTGCCCTTTGAAGTTCATGTCACAAAGAAAATTGATATTATTTTGGAAAGAATTGTGTCTCCAAAAAACAACTGTCTTTTAAGCTACTAAGGAATATCTTATTATTATTGAATGTGACTTTAAAAATATTCTAATCTAGCCAATGAATTCAGCCATTCTCATTCAATAAAGTGACCAGGAATACATTTGACCTTTTGAGTTTTTGTCTTATTACATTACTGTCTTTATAAATTAACAGTTATGTGTGGAACAACTTCATCATGCAGAGATAGTATAGAATAATATGCACTTCTTAGTATGGTATAAATGTAGAAAAATGGCCAAATAGATTTATAAGTATCTATATATTATTGCATAATAAAATTTCTGTACAAAAGAAAAACCACAGAGGAAATAATTATTTGATGTCATAAAATGTAATGTGAAGTCTGACATCAAAAAGAAGTGAATTATGGGGGAATGAAACATGAAATTAAAAGGTCATTTGTTTGAAGGCTTAGCAAGGTATAAAGAAAACACAGGCATCCACACTGAAATTTATGTAGACAAGAGTGGCGAGGAAGCAGGTAGGAAATGTAATCATAAATTAGAAAAATTATACATTCCTGAGCCAGAAAAGTTAAAAAACCTATGTTTTATGAAAGTGGTAAGGGGAAGTAATAGGATCAGGTACAATCTGAAATACGTTTTTTGTTTCATTGAATTTCTCTAAAACTACAAAATGTTTACCTGCTTGTAGGCAGAGACCTGATTATTTCATATTGTGATCGTTTGTTCTCGGGAAACAAAAAGGATAAGCACAATGATCTAACAATATATTTTCCTGTCCAACTAATATAATATTTTCACACATACACACACACACACACACACACACACACACACACACACACACACAAATAACTTCTAAGGTCATCAGCTTGCTTTACTAAATAATATATCCAAAATATAGTTGTCTATGTGAATGCTAATCAATTTTCAAAGCCATTAAGTTGTCAAAATATTGTTCAGTGGAAAAAAGAATATTCACAAAATGATATTTATCTTAAGGGTTTTTAACGATAAGTACCTGGTGCAGGCTTGGTGTTGTTCTTTCTGCTGGAGATGTAGGACTTAGAGAAAGAAGAGTGAATAGATCTGAGCTCACAGAGCTCATGGTTCCTGTGGGAGAAGACAGAGCATAAACTGTAGCTTCATGACAGCAATTCAATAGAAAGTAGATACACAGAAAAATAAATGATTGATAGATGATATATTGAAAATGGTAAATTAGTGGGTTACATGTAACAAGTGGAAATGAAAACCAAGTAAGTCATGTTTGGGTTGAGAAGCTGGGTAAGAGACACAGGACAGGTGGGGAGCAAGAGCAGACCACGGTGCATCTTCTCAGTAACTTTTAATTTTGGGGCAAGTGATAAAAATTTGAATGTAGTCTCCACAGTAAATCATAATAATTTTATATATATATATATCTGCCTTTTTAAATTGTATTAATAGAAAAAAGAACATGTATGTCAATGATTAGAATGGCATTATAAAAGCTGCCAGTATGGTTTATGCCTGATTAGCATGGGTAAGGCTAAAAATCCATACATCAAACAAACCAACAAACCAACAAAAAGAAGGTATTGTATCCGTATCTGCAACCTTCATTCAAATGCATAAGAGAAAGAATTAAGTTATTATAAGTGATTTGTATTGATGACTCTGATGAATAGTGTCTTATTTTCAACCTTTCCAATATGTTAGAAATTATTTAAAAATAAGAGAAAAATCAACATTAGGTAATAATCTGAAATTATCTCTAAGTAGCACGTAGAGAGGACAATGAAGAACAAACAACAAGGCCAACTTTCAACTACATCTGCTTTTGCTTTCCTACCCACTTTCTTTAGTGTTAACCATTTGCTTAGGAGTATTTCTTTCTGCAATGAAATAACTAAGTCTTTTCCCCACTTCTCCTAGTCTCTTCCACTCTATCTCATTTGAGAGAAAATACTAAAGGGTATTGAAAAACAAAGCTATTTCCTCCTGGGGTTTCAGAGCAAGCCTGAATACTAAGTGGCATATTTTAATTTTGGGCTTTAAAAATTACTTTCCTAATCTTTGAGTGTATAAGAAAATTACTGAATTTTTCTCTCCTTCAATCTAAAAGGATTGCATATTCTCCATATAATTAGGCCTTCGTTGCTTTGCAGTTGTTCATTGATTAAATCCCTTCTCATTCTGCTAGTAAAGCCATTCTTAGTGTTACTTAAATCTAAAGCCATGGTCATAGCCCATGAAATGAATAAATCCAAAGCAACTTGATAAAATGTTGTGGGGAGATGATTCCAGAATCTTCAGATAAGCCACTTAAATCTCAGAGCTTATTATATGACAGTCCTCCATCCACCTCCTCTCTCCCAGCCCTGAAAATATGTGTATGGGATTAGAGGATGGAAAGGATTTATAAAGATAAAGCAGAAAGTGACAAGAGAGTCAGGAGGCGTCTAGACTGAGCTGGGCATTGGTCTGAAAGACTGACATCTCTGCTTTGAATAATCACAGGAAATGACACATCCCAACCAAGGACTGTTGTCAACTCTGAGTCATACAGAGACAGTTCTGATGGCGGGGTAAAGAATGGATCAGGGGACACGCAGTGAAATTTTAATGCAGAACACCAACTGCACTGGTATGGGAGGAAGTGGGATCTTAGGAGCAGAAGGTTGAAAGGTAGAGTATCTTCATTCATGACTAGCCCATATATGATCCTTTACAGTAGAATGAAACACACACATTATTCCATTAATTTGTTAATGTCTTTCTACTGCTGCATATATTAGTATTGCTTCCATATTGATTTATGATAATGTATGCACATGGGCACACAGATGCCCTCTTCTTTGTCATTTGGAGGTGATCTTTCCTCTTGGCTTCACGGATATGGAGAAAGGCCCTATAAGATGCGGTTCTCTAGTATGAAATCCTTCTACATTTGAGCTCTCAATCTTCCCAGACCTGTCAAAAATTTTACTTCCTCATATATTTCTCCAGCAATCCATATAAATTGGAATGAAAGCTAGAAAGATCCCATTTTTTCTCCTGGTATAGGAAGTAAAAGAGCATGATCCAAACTTACCCTCAGCTTCACCTTTGCTCCGTACCGTTAAGATTCCTCTTTTAGCTTTCATAGCCTTCCTACGGAAGAGTATGGGTAAGGGATATTAGAAAGGGTTACTGAGAACATTCAGCAAGACAATTTGAGAAATGCTCAAAATCATAAATACTACATAAAAACAACTCAATAAATGTTAGCTAGATGTAATAACAGTAAGAGCAGCAATCAAATTTATATTAACACTATTAACACATTTAAGACTCATAATTATCATGTGTATAATAAAATGAAATTTCATCATTATACTGAGATCTTTCATACTAACGCAATAGAAAAATTTGCTAAAGAGGAAATAACTTTATTTTATAGAGATTCTGCTTTATTAGGGAGTCTTGGACAAGCTAGCCTACCAAAACAGGGCAGAGTCTTGAGCTTGAAGAAGGTTTTCTCACTGCTGACTGATGGAGCCTGAATTTTAAACTGGCAGAGTACAGATTGACAACAAAAACATATAAATTTGTACCTGATATTAATACTTTTGAACATCTGGGAGCAGTCCTAATTTGATTTCTGATGTTGTGATAAAATACCATGACCATAATGACTTACAACTCCATGCTATAGTCCATCATCTAATAAAACCTATGCAGCAGCTCAAAGCAGTCAGCCAGATAACATCCATAATCTAGAGCACAGAGTTTCTATCACACCTATGTTGCCTTCTTGCTGCTTTTAGTTGATTTCATAGCCTTCTCCTATGTCATATCAATACCCCAGGCCAAGGGAATGGTGCTACCCATAAGGTGCTGCCCATTGGGTCTTCCTTCATCTATAAAAGATCAAAACAATCCCCTACAGACAAGCTAACAGACTAACTAAATTAGGCAATTTTCAAGAGCGCTCACTTCTGTGGTGATTCTGTGTAGTAGAAGGCTAAGAATTATCAATAAACATCATGGGGTTTTGATGTTCAAGCAACAAGGATTCAAAGAAACCAATAAGTCTGAGAGTTCCGATGCATACCCTTATAATGGACTTAATAGATTGTGAAACAGTAATAATATAAAGGAAAGGGGAGTTTGTAAATTATGTGAATTTTTTAGAAAAAAATGTAGGTGAGGCAGAGGGAACATGAGAGTTATGGTGTTACCCTTCGACTCAATTCTTGACCCAAAAGCTTGGATTCTCTAAGACACAATCCACAGACCACAAGAAGCTCAAGAAGAAGGATGACTGAAGTGCAGATGCATCAGTCCTTCTTAGAAGGGGGAACAAATATATTCATAGGAGGAAAACACAGAGACAAAGTTTGGAGCACAAACTGAAGGAAAGGACACCCAGTGACTGCTCCACCTGGGAATCCGACCCATATACTTATAGCCACCAAACCCAGATAAAATTGCTGATGCCAAGAAGTGCATACTGACAGGAGCCTGACATAGCTGTCTCCTGAGAGGTTCTGCCAGAGCATGACAAATATAGAGGCTAATGCTCACAGCCAACCATTGAACTGAGAATGTGATCCCCATTGGAGGACTTAGAGAAAGGATTGAAGGAGCTGAAGGGGCTTTCAACCCCATAAGAACAACAATGCCAACCAACCAGAGCTCCCAGGGACTAAACCAACATCCAAAGAGTAAACATGCACAGACCCATGGCTCCCGCTGCATATGTAGCAGAGGATGGCCTTGTTGGGCACTAATGGAAGAAGAAGCCACATGTCAGGGCAGGGAGGTGGGAAGGGGTGCGTGGATGGGTTGGGGAATACCAAACACCCTCATAGAAGAGGGGGAGAAGGAATGAGATAAGAGGTTTATGGACTAGAAACCAGGAAAGGGGATAACATTTGAAATGTAAATGTAAAAAATCCAATTAAAAAAAGGAAAAAAGAAAAGAATGTTCTCTTCCCCCTGTTACAACAATGGAATCTTTTTCATGGCAAATTTTATAGCCCTTTTTAGGTAAAAAGAGGAGACTTGGGATACTTTATTCTATCATTTCTTTCCTAATTATCGCTGGCTAAACATAACACAGGAAGTGACTTTTTAGAGGGTAGTACATTCAATCACTTTCAATCTTTTCTATACCTTTCATCCTTAAGTTTGATCTTCTCACAAAGTCCTGGTTTTCCTGGATGTTTTGGGTTAGATCTTTTTGCATTTTACATTTTCTTGGACAGTTGTTTCAATGTTTTCTATGGTATCTTCAGCCCCTGAGATTTTCTCTTCAATCTCTTGTATTCTGTTGATGATGACATCTATGACTCCTGATCTCTTTTCTAGGTTTTCTATCTCCAGGGTTGTCTCCCTTTGTAATTTCTTTATTGTTTCTATTTTCATTTTTAAATCCTAGATGGTTTTGTTCACTTCCTTCACCTGTTTGGTTGTTTTTTCCTGTAATTCTTTAGAGGATTTTTGTGTTTCCTCTTTAATGGCTTCTACTTGTTTACTTCTGTTGTCCTTTATTTCCTTAAGGTAGTTACTTATATCCCTAAAATCCTCTATCATCATGAGATGTGATTTTTAAATCCAAATCTTGCTTTTCTGGTGTGTTGGGATATTCATTATTTGCTTTGGTAGGAGAACTGGGCTCTGATGATGCCAAGTAGTCTTGGTTTCTGTTGCTTAGGTTCCTGTGCTTGCCTCTCACCATCTGGTTATCTCTGGTATTAGGTGGTCTTGCTGTCTCTGACAGTGGCTTGACACTCCTGTAAGCCTGGAGATCAGCACTCCTAGAGACAGGCTTTTTCCCAGCATTTTCTAGGTACAGAAACCTGTACCACAGGGTCAACTCCAGGTGTAGGTAGAAATCGGAAGGATCATGTCCCAGATGGCTCCTTGGTCCCTATTTCCAGAGAGTTCCAGGTGGGTTTGTCTTGGGCCAGGAATGTGAACAGAAGTGATGGTCTTCCCTGTGCTCTCAGAATTGTGCCCACTTCTGAGAGTTCTGCTCTCTCCCCAGGGGATCTATATACAGAGAGCTGTGGGGCCATGTCAGTTCTAGGCACAGGTGGAAACAGGAAGGATCCTGTCCCAGACTACTCTGGTTTCCTGTTTCCCTCCAGGCGGGTCCCTCAGAGCAGAAGTGGTGGTCTTACCTCTGCTCTCAGGTGTGCCAGAGCTCCTGGTGACCAGCTTTCAGCTCCAGGTGCAGGTGGAGACCACTATTATTTAACTTATAATTTATGTTTTGTATTTCTGGAGCTTTTAAGTCTATAAAAAGCCATAATAATGTCCATAAAGTGATTTGAAAACAAGATCATTCTTTATATTTAAAAACCTCTAATATATGGACTCAATATGGACTTAGTCATAGAAACATGACAGAAAGATATAAAAGCTGCCAGTGTTGAGAGCCGTGTGGCCCACTAACATATATACATCTAGAAGCCAGTAGAGATTCACTTACCTAGAGATGGAGGTTAAACTTGAGGGAAATTTTTGATGCCTTCTTGGAGAACAGTTTGGTTGGCTTGCTTTGTTATGCTTCCTTGAGCCTAAAAGGAAAAGGAGTGACACAGCATAACTCTTTTCTAATAAACAAACTAATGTGTTAGGTTTTGCTGCTACGTACAAAATAACTAGAGTCCTATCATTTTTATATTTCCAGAGATCCCTAATTTCTGTACAAAATATTAGTATAACCCGCTATTGTTACACAGGTTTTTGGAGCCTTTCCTGACTTTTGAAAAACTGAAATGCAGCTGTTTAACTGTGCTACATTTTCATCTGGACTCTGGAATTTGGAAGGATCTGGCTCTAGGTTTCATCCAGTTTTTAAATTCATTGTTTGGCAGGTTGATTGGGGTTGGGAAGTGGGGGAGGTAGAGGAAAATGAGGAACGAAAGGAAGAAGAGGAAGAGAAGGAGAACAATATAAGAGAATTTTTGATTTAAGGGAATTTGTGTTTTAACACAGAGGCAGTATAAAAGTAATTACTACTACAGAGAGCTAGGATCATCAATTTAATGATAATTTGCGTATTAATAAACAATGTATATATATATTGTTTTGTTTTAATTGAATTTTATTTCTATAAAATAATTGTAATATAATACTTATATTGAATCTAATTTCATTTTCATTCAAATAAACTAAAATGGGTGACTGCAGAAAATGTGGTCTAGGAAGCATTGCTGAAAAAAAGATATGGGAATTTGTATGAACTATACATTCTAAATTACTCGATTGTAACATATTGTTGCTATAAAAGAAACTAAAATACAGTTCCAGGCTCTCATTTATAGAAAGATGAACAAACAGGAAGATAAATTGTTCTATATTTTCCTTCACTAAAAACTTTGTTTTTAAGGCTATGCTTGTTTTAAAGTATCCTATTTAATTCTATTTTTGTACTCTAACATTACTGCTTGTTTTTTATCATGGAATTGATATATGATTTCTATTATAAACTTTAAAGAATAGAATAAAGAGAAGCTTTCCTATATAAGTGTTTGAAAAGAAGTGTCTTAAACATTTTGCTGTCTATATTCTTAACTTGCTTTTCTCTGAATTTATCTCTGAGTACAGTGTGTACATGTTATGCTTTATATGCATTTCTTTGTTTTTAACTTAGGATAATGCAGAATGTTTGTTTCTAGCTTAGATGGAGAAACAAAAACTATATTTGAATATACCTCTTTTCTGGAAAAGCCGAAAAAGAAAGCATACACATAGAACAAACGTTCTTTGGTTATTGACATCAGGCAAGAAGGAGCAATTCATGAGAGGATTGAGATAGGAGAAAGAGGAGAACTTATATAACTTTCGATGAACACTGAGATATAATGTCAGAACATAGGGGAGAAACATCCAACTTTGAAGGATGCTCTAGGGCTGGAATGGGAGAGCATCATGGGTAATTTTCTTTCCTTTTTTTAAATTGGATATTTTTAAATTTACATTTCAAATGTTTTTCCCTTTCCTGGTTTCCCGTCCATAAACCCACTATCCCATTCCCCTTCCACCAGCCTTCTATGAGGGTGTTTCTCCACCCACCCAACCACCCCTTGCTTCCTCCCTACCCTGACATTCCCCTACAATGTGGAATCAAGTCTTGGCAGGACCAATGGCTTCTCCTCCCATTGGACATGACAGCTATATACAGACAGTTCTATGGTTCTTTTCAAAGAAAGTCTTCTGAGTTTCAGTGAAGTCCGATTAGCACATATCTGTTAGCAATCTCAGGCCAAGCAAGACTAATTTTATGCCAATACATTCTATAACATATACGAAATGAACAAATAAATTGGAAGACACCAACTCACAAAGCTTAGTGTATGAAAAGTAGATTTCCTCTCTGGTTTCTGAATTTTAAATACAAATTTCTATGTACCCAAGGGTTTTCTTAAGTGGTGTAAAATATTTAGGAAAGAAATAGTATAATTATAAATAACTAATTATAAAAAAAATTTCTATGAAATTTAGAGGGAATGTATCACATTACCACTCATTGTTTGCGTAAATACTACCTTTAAAGGAATCTAAGAATACCTCATATAAACCAGATGAAAAATAAAAAAAAAAACAAATCAACAACTTTCAATAAATCAAGCCCAAGGAATCATTTAAAAGATAATGCCTCTCTGTCAATAAACCCTAATAGTAGAAAGCACTTGCTCAAATTCCCTATCTCTTTCTCTCTCTCTCCAAACTGTATATGTTACCTAATTTAACCAGTGAAAAACAGATATTAACATTATATTCTTAACAGCAGCATACCTATAGTTAGGAAGTGGCAATAAAAGTAATTTTATGATGGGGGAGTGAGTAACCTACAACATGAGGACCTGTTTTAAAGAATCTCAACATTATTAACCATTGAGGAAATGCATGCCACATTAAGACACTGCTTCATACTCACTATGTTGGTGGCACTCAGAAACAAATAAAAAATATTGGTAAGAATGTGAAGAAACTGACAGCCTCCCACACTGGGCTTGTGAGAAAATGAATGGTTTGCAGACTCTGTGGAACACTTCAGCATTTGCTCAAACACCAAACACAGAAATGTTCAGAATGGGGAGATCTATACTGCAATTAGAAAGTGATTGGCTTTGCTCTGGGAGCATCTTGAGGGAAATGTGGACAGACTCCTAATTGTATATAGCTCTTTGGGGAGGATTTTAAAGGTCATGAAATTGATTGTGGGTTCCCTGGTTTGCCAGGCCTGCTATAAGAACGTACCACGTGCCGAATGACTTAAGTAATATAAATCTATTGTTCCTCTGCTGTGAAGGCTAGAACTCTGAGATCAAAGTCTCAGTAAATGTCTCTCCTTCTGAAAGGTATAAGGTAGGTTCTGTTCCAGGCCTCTATTCTTGGCAGTCAGAGGACTTTTATTTCTTGGTTTCTCCTCACCATCATTTCTCTCGGAAAATCTTAGTGTCCAAATTTCCTTCCCTCATCACCACCACACTGGATTATGGCTTATTTAAATTTGTGAAGACTAATTAAGGCTACATTCTGATATCCTAAGGACCAGTAAAATAGCATGTGACTTTGAGCACACTGATCAATAATCTACCATAGTAACAATGGTTTAAACAACTTCGTTCCGAAAAAAATCATTTGATTGAGCCCATTAAATTAAGAAAGATTATAGGGTAGGAATTGTATGTCAATATATCTCTGCCATAAAAATAGGGGCAAATATTCAAAAATTCTACATTTCAAAACAAGTAATCATTATGGGATTTCAAATAAATTTCTTATGTGATATTACCAAACACTACTAAAATTAGCAACAGCTAATGACAAAGTTGAAGAGCAAAGGGAATTCACAGAGCTTATTACTTATCAGCGGGAATTTTATACCTACTTTGCAAGAATGCCATTTCTAGGTAACACGTCACTGTATAGATCATTTGTCTGGTGTTTGTCTCCGGTTTCAGTGTAGGAATCAGAAGGAACCTCCAAGTCGCAGGAATTTTCTGGTAGTAATTACTTTATCTTGTAACCGGCTGGATCAGACCTTCTGACATCACGCTAATGAAATGATTTTATACTGGATTTCTAGATGGCTTCAGGACATGAAACCAGGAAGACAGAAGATTCCTATTGAAGTGTTAGAGCCGAGTGACAGCCACCCCAACTCTCAAGCCCTAATGAGTAGATGTAAGAGGCTGACGGTAGAAGTCGATTGTGTGACCAGTGATTTTGTCAACCAGAACTATTTACAGAGTCAGAGCAAAACTTTCTAAACAACTCAAGCTGTCACCCGGATACCTGAAGTCACCAATTGTAGTCTGGGACATCCTATCCCACTTCCACACACAGAGTCGGGCCAGTTCACCCTGGAGTCATAGAAACTTATTGTCTGTTGTACTATCAATACCCCACCCCCGTGTGCTTTCTTTTTCTGTCTACTCACTCTTGTTTAAATCTTTGCTGTAATGGAACTGAGCTTCAAGAATAGCATTTCCCAATATTATGTGATTCCAACCTCAGAATCCACAGCTTGGAAAGGAAATGGGAGCCCAGTCTGTAGTCATGTGTCTAGGAATCCTCAAATATATACCTAATATTCTATGTGAAGTGAGTCAAATATGGTTTGGCTGGATTCTGACTATGCACCATCAAAACAAAAATTGCATTAGATAACCTAATACTAAAAAGATACCAACATTACTTTATTTCTAAATTCTGATAGTAGCTGTAAATATTCCCAAGAAGAAATAATCATCCATAATGAGAAACTGAATAAATATTGATATACCCATCTAAGGCAAAGTTAAATAAAATTAGAAATAAATATTAAACAATATTAATTAATTTCTAGAAATTTCCCTTATATTCCTTAACAAATTGTACTTGGCAGTGCTGTGTCACTATTCTCGAAGAATAAATTCGCTTGGTATTTAAGGATCCTTATTCTATAGGTTGTCCTATCTGTGATTTATTAAAAATAAGGAAGGAAATAATTTCTAAAGCAGAAAAGTATTTTGAACTTTAATTTCTTTCTTAATATTTTATAAAGATAGGCAATATATTGTCTTTCAGAGTTTTGAGGTATTTTTCGCATGAAATCCTTTGGTTTCAGTCTCTACTAACCAGACGAAAGGCATTGTGACCATGTTCTTTAAGGATACAGCTTAATTATGTTGGTTCTTGGACACCAGAATCTCTTGCCTTAAATTAACTGAGAAAGAGATTCCCATTCCATCCATGATAACCTCTTTACAATTAAGACATTCTTAAAATAGTGAGCATTCCACAGATGAGTGAACTCCTCCCTGAACAGGAGAAGTTGCATCATAGAGCTTCAGTGCTACAGTAGTAGAACACTGTGCAACTCATCAAATAGAGGACAAGTATCTTCCTCATTTACAATTCTTCTAAGATTTCTAAATGTCTTCTCTCAGGTTCTTATTCTACAAGACCACAGCAGGACCCAGCTTCTCTTCAAATATGGTTCCTAAAAGGAAAATAAACAGCTCAGAAGAGTGGAGACACTGGACCAAGAGACATTTCGGAAGGTTAGGACCAAGGGAAGGGCTGAACTGGATGATAAGAAGAGAAAGTAGCATGGTATTGAACATCTGCTCAAGCTACGCTGATGACTTGCATGAACAGGTGCTGTGTAATCTGTTACAACACAACTTCTAGATAGAATGACTGGTGATATGCTGGGGCATATGAGGAATGGAAGAAACAGAAGAGATCTCTAGTATAGATCCTGCAGAGAGACAGGAAGCACGTCAATAAAGACCTTCCCTGACCTGTGTTTATTCTGTAATTGGCTTATAGAGATCCTATTTTGAGCCTTAACGCTATTTAAATGCATGAACAAATTGGCATCTTGATGAGTTTATTTGCACATTTAACCTTCCATGAATTGGACAACACCATACTGCAAATGGTTCACCCCAGACAGGAAGATGAAGAAAGATACATTTATTTGATAAACCAAAACAGAAAAATAAAAACATTAATTACAAAATAAAATAAATAATTATAAAAATTATCCAAAATTCCTAAATGGATTAAAATGGAAAGCCCCTATTTAGAGGTTAGTAATCACCATCTACTTGATTTCTTTGGAAGTCACTTACACCTAATGATCTCCCAATTCATGATACAGAGTGCTACACAGTCCTGGTTTAAAACAGCAGCTACTTAATTCAGACTATGAAACGTATCCAAGAGAAGCAACCCCTGATCATGAGCACACTTACAGAACCTGGCACTTCTTTGATTGGTTCACATTTGTCAGCCAAGTATGGAATTGAATGAAGATTTCCATCATTTCCTGTTTGGTTTCCCCTCTTTAGTTTCCTATTCACATTTCTTGAATCTTCTTGGCTTTTTGCTTCTTTAATCCCTAAAATCTCATGCTATAGAATCTCCTAGACCCTAGTTTCAGGCCACTGACTTATATCCTCAACCTGAATCATTTGTTTTGTTTTTTATTTTTTTAACAATTGCTTCTTATAACAAAAATAAAGCAAAACTTGTATTGTTTTGTAAAAAGATCTCACTGCTCATTAAGGTGAATAGGCAGATATGAGGCCTGCCTCTTCTGTCATAGCCATATTTCATGTGTGTACACTAGCTGAGTCACTCTTTGAACCCAATAGTTTCAATTATTTCCCTATACAGTGCCTTTGGTGTAAAAACTTTTAAAAAGAATGACTAAACAGGCTTTTAAAAATACAAAGGATGACATGAGTCCTTATGTTGAGGTAAGACATTTGTTCCTATCTCACTCATTTTTAGTTCAGGGAAGAAATATTCTCATCACATGAGAGTAGGCAAATATAAGTTTGAAATGAGGGAGAATATGAGGGAGATGGCTCAACTGGTAAATACATGTGTACAAGCATGAGAGTGTGATTCCAGATTCAAGCACCCAGATAAAAATCTAGATGGGGACACATGTGCCTATAACTCCAGCACTACGGGGTGTTGAGTCAAGATTCTCAGACTTGTTGGCCACCCAATCTATATGAAGAACAGTGAGTTCAGGATCAAATGAGGGAGCCTATCTAAAGAAAATGAGTCAGAGACTTAGAGCTCAGGAACCAGACATTCCTCTGGGCTTCATGGTACTCACAGTTTTAGCTCCCCTTGTCTCTGTCTCTCTGTCTCTCCTTCTGTCACACACACACACACACACACACACACACACACACACACACACACACACACACACACACACACACACGAAAGAGAAAGGAAATCCAAGCCATGGTAATGAGATTTTCTTGCTTTCAATATAACACAGTTTGCAGCTGTATAGCTCAGTCTTCTACAGGATTACGAACAAACAGCACTGCTGACCTGCATTCTCTTCAAAGTTAAAAGCATTTTTTATTCTCCAATTCACTCTTCTCCCATTCCTTTCTCGGTCATATTCCTGTTTTAATTTAGAGTGTAACGATTTTCTCCCCGACAAGTTCCTCCCTTCACTGATCAGAAGAGTATCCAAGCTAAATATTTTATAGAGAAAAGTACTTTTGAAAACTGTATGGACTGCTACTAACAGCTCTCCTTTGACTGGATCATTGCTTTAATAGAGAAAAATAAAAATAAATTACCGTAAATTATCTTGAATTCTCCCAACATCATATGCTTCTTACTTAGGAACACAATTTCATTTATACAAAGTTACTATTGTAAAGGAAGATAAAATCTACTTAAAAACAACAATAATTAAATATTAAATACTGGCCGAGAAACAGAGCCAGAAAAATGACACAGTAGGTAAAGTTGCTGGCTAATGATCTTTATGGCTAGAATTACGTCCCAGAAACAAACATGGAGGCAGAGGGAGTTAATGCCTACAAGTAGTCTACTGACTTTCAAATGTATGCTGTGGCACATATACACACAGACATGCTCACACACACACACCCCGACACACAGACTAAATAAATTTAATTATGTGTTTTAATTAATAAAAAAAAACTAGCCAAAAAGTTTGATGGCCTATTCATTTGGAAATTTGCTTTCTGAAAAGTGTCTCAGTCTTAACATTTTATATTAACATGAAAGCAGAGGGAATCAAATTCAAACCCATTTCACGACAGGACTACCATCAGCACAATAAAATTTAATGGCTATCTTTTAAGGTTCAGAATGAGTCATTCTGGGGAAAAAAATTCAATTTATTTTTTTCAAGCTGCTCTGTAAAAGATAGAGAGGAAAACCAACTCTGTCCTCAAAAATCAAGGAAAGTAGTTTAGTAGGCAGAGTACTTGTCATTTGACCAAAAATTCCTCATATTTCTACCAGAGTCAAGATAGAAAAGATCAATTCAGCCTTTTAAAGGAGCAATGACTCAGAAAACCAATCACGTCAGGACAGGGCCTGCTGTTTAAACTGCTTAGATTTTACAAGGTGCTATTAGGTATACTTAAAGTTGATTGGCCTATAAATTGAAAGAAAAAAAAAGACCCACTTGTGGTAGCTTCATAAAGGAAGATTTTTTCTGTGAGTTTTTAGATGACTTTCTTTCAGAGTAGGGGGTGAAGAAATTGTACTTCAGCTCTGTTTGTTCGTTCTTATTTCAAGATTTGCTTTGTTCTTACATTTCTTTCTTCATCTGGGAACAGGTGATTGGATCCTCATTCTCATTTTTAAGAGACATTTGAGGCAAAGTGCCCCTCTCCCTGCAGATCCAGTTTAGGTCATTCTATACATGGCTGGTCATTTTCTGTTGGTGAGTGCATAGCTTGCTTCCTCCACTCTAATCAAGCTGTCCACTCACCTCCCATCCCGAACAAAGAAAGCAATGTATTAAAGATGCTATTCATTAGCTATGACCTTCTTAGGTGTAAATGTAATTATATTAATAACTTCTGCACTACTAATTAACAGGCCTGAAGGAATAAGGTAAAAGCAGAAAAAGAAAATGCTTGGCTCATGATCTTAGAGAACGTTCTTCTCTTTGTGATTTCTTGACCATATGTTTTTAGGCAGAGTATTTTGAAAGTATGTTATGGAAAAGTATCTGTTATACTTCAGGGTGGACAAGAAAACATGAGAATGGAAGGGGCCAGGGACTAGATACTCAAGACCAGTCCTTGCTGACCTACTTTCTCCATCTGGATACATCTAACTGCTGATGTCTCCAGAATGTTCCACAATAGCACCACTAGCTGATAACTGAGCATCCAGCATATGAGATTCTTGTCTCATTAAGGCATGAACAAGTGTTAAAATGTTTATCAAATAAGAACTCAGAATTGTTTTTGGAAAACTCTTATGAAGTAGAGAGTTGTAGGTAGGGTTTGGAAATGTAGAAGATTTCAAGATATCTACAGAAGTTTCATTTGTGAAATCGTAGGCTTATATTTTTAAAAACCTACACTTAAATGCTTTTTAATCTTCTTTTAGCCCACCACCCACCAGAGATATTAGAAATGAAAGGTTAATAGGGCAAAGGGAAGGTGGACCTGTTTATAAATAGTTCTTTGGGGCCATTCTTGTCAGCAGTCCAGTTCACATGAATCAGCACTTGTAGCTAGATCCACTCACAAACACCACTCATAAGTCCACAATAGCAGTTCAATTCAGAGGAAATCACAAGGCTCTGCCAATTGGTCTAAGTCCAAGGAAGCACCAAAAATCACCAAAATGTCACAGAGGTTCTTTGGTGCATTTCACTGAACAAAGTCATAACAAGTGATGATCAGTGAAGAAGGCAGGGTAAACTAACAACAGAGCATCATCTGTGAAGACCGTCTGAAAAACCTCATCATATTTCAGCAAGAGTGGCAGGTGAACCAATGCCACAGCATTGTCCACTGTCTGCTGGCTTCCACTCATACCCTTTCCAAACATCATGTGTCCTCTCAAATGTCCGCCCAGCACATCAGATGCCCTTTCACCAAGCAACTTCTAGCAAACACCATTCCGTGGTCGGTTCTCAACAAAACATCCTCTCACATGTCTGCTACAGGAAAACATCCTGTCATAAGACAATTTCCAGAAAAAAATCAAATGTCACAACTGACTCGCCAAACAAACCAAAAATTTCCACTTCCGGAAAGACTATAATAGAAACACTAGAATTAATGAAAGACATAGATGAGTTAAAATTGTTAAACACTCAGCATAATGCTTAGTCCACAGATGTTTCTGTAAAAGCTACTACAGTCCAAGTGAATGCTTGGTGACCATTCTTGCATTAGTTTGGGCATAACAAGATGATAAGTGCTGAAATGTTAGACCCTTTCAGTGCCTGTCTATGCACTGTTTTAGTAGTTTAAAAAACAGACACAGCACCTTCCTTCACAAAATGTTATATTCTATGGGATCTCTATTAGCTAAAGGCCACATATTCTCTGAAAAGATGACTGAGAGGGTGACTGGAATGAGAATGACCCCTATAGACCCATTTGCTTGAATATGTGCTTCTCAGTTGATTGAACTGTTTGGTCAAGGGACCTCATACAGGTGTCAGGCAGTAAAACTAACCCTGAAGATGTTAGAATGAAAACATCGCTCAGATTGATTTCATCCACCTGGATCAAATCTAGAGAATCTGTTGCCAGGTGATTTATTGACAACATATTTAAAATACAGTAAAATTTGGTGTGAATCAGTGCAATTTCAGATGCACAGTAAAAGCTTCAGATGTGACAACATAGAAACTCCTTTTGCATAGTACATGTACCATGAGGTTAGGTTCTATAGCTAAGGGGCCTAAAATATGTCTCTAACCAAGACAGCATAGAGATCAGTAGGCTAAAAGTACATGTGACACCCTCCCCCACCCATTAAGGATAGGTTCTGTTAAGTGAGAACTAAAGATAATTGTCTATGGAAGGACTAGTATGTGATAAACATTTGGGGTGAGGATTGCTGCACAGAGTAAAAACTGTCACCAGGTCATTAACAATATCTACTCACAGCTTTTTGGGCTTAAAACAAGTATTTAATCTCCTTCATTAAAAAGAGGTCCCTATGTGTTGAACAGTCTTGGTTTCCCTAATGATCTGTGGATACAATGAACTTTGTGCCCTTAACAGTTTGGAAGGATTAGGAGGTGTGGCCTTGTTAGAGGAAGTTTGTCACTGGGGGTTCTTCAAGGCTTGAAAACCTCTCATCCCCAGAGCTCTCTAACTCCTCCTTATGGACCAAGATGAAAACTTTCAGTGGATGTTGTAGCTACAAATGCCTTTGTTCTAAC